>NC_069793.1:76313173-76613173 GCF_027406575.1 Nycticebus coucang
GTTAGCAGCATCCATCAGGGACGGGGCTAAGCCTGAGTGAACACCTCCTTCCCATCACCTGCATCAAACACTCAAAGATGTCAGGCCCCATCTCCTCCTGCTAGATAGCGGCAGTCTGCGGGGGCCTGGCAGACTTCCTTGCGATTCAGGCAGGTGCAAACCCCTGGAGTGTCTGTTCACTGCAGGCAACTGGGTTAGTCATCTGCAGAGATACCAGTGACTGGGTCCGACGGAGGGGCAAAGTGGGGAAGGAGACGTCAACCTTCCTAGACTGCTCTGTTTGCTGGGTGGCTCCTCCTGACTCCACGCTGCACTGGGGTGAACTGTGTCAGAGGAGTCACCAGGCCCCTGTGATCCAGTTCCCAGAGACCTTTTGAACCCTTCAACCCGAGACAAGTGCCGATTGAGACAGTTGATTCAGACCTTTTGAACTGGGCTAATAGACTGAGGACTTTTCAGGCGGTGCCCTGGGTGTGCGATTGTAGGAAGGTTTGATTCTCCTTTTCCAACTGGGGCCAGAGGTGGGCAGGCGGGGTGACTTAATTGCTGATTTTTCCACACAGCTGAGACTTCAAGCCAGAGTAGAAGTTGCAATAGGATCGAACAGAAACCAGCTGAAAACAAGACAGAACCACTTTGCTCCACCACACCAGACAGGGCCCCAGTTTCTCGGGCCACAACACTGTACGGGCCCTCGATAAAACCCCAGGGGAAAAACCAAAGGGAGTAAACCATGGGGCGGAATCAGTGGAAAAGCTCTGGTAACATGAATAACCAGAATAGATCAACCCCCCCAAGAAAAGATACGGCAGATGTGATCGAAGATCCCATTCATAAACAACTGGCTGAGATGTCAGAAGTCGAATTCAGAATTTGGTTTGCAGACAAGATCAATAAAATGGAATTAGGAATTCGAGGAGAAATTCAAAAATTGTCTCAAGAATTTAACGAATTTAAAGACAAAACCACCAAAGACTTAGACACACTGAAACAAGAACTTACAGCCCTCAAAGATATGAAAAATACAGTAGAATCCCTCAGTAACAGAATGGAGCAAGCAGAAGAAAGGATTTCTGACATTGAAGATAAAGTCTTCGAACGCTCCCAATCTCTCAAAGAGGAAGAGAAATGGAGAGCAAAAATGGATCACTCACTCAGAGAACTCTCAGATAATTCAAAAAAAAACAACGTAAGGGTTATAGGAATTTCGGAGGCTGATGACATGGCAGCCAAGGGCACAGAGGCCCTTCTACATGAAATTATGAAAGAAAATTTTCCAGACATGCCCAGAGAATCTGAAATTCAGATAGCAGACAGCTTCAGAACCCCAGCACGATTCAACCCCAATAAGCCATCTCCCAGACATATCATAATTAGCTTCACTAAAGTTAACATGAAAGAGAAGATTCTCAAAGCAACCCGGCGAAAGAAAACTATAACATACAAAGGTAAGAATATTAGAATAACTGCAGATCTCTCTGCTGAAACTTTTCAAGCCAGAAGAGGCTGGTCATCAACTTTTAATCTCCTAAAGCAAAAAAACTTTCAACCCAGGATCTTGTATCCAGCTAAACTGAGTTTCATCTATGATGGAGAAATTAAATACTTCAATGACATTCATATGCTAAAAAAATTTGCCATAAGTAAACCAGCTCTTCAGGATGTTCTCAGACCTATCCTCCACAATGACCAACCCAATCCTATACCACAAAAGTAAACTCACTCAGAATCTTCGGATCAAACTCCAACTTCCACACTGGCGAAAGGATTAAAAATGTCCACTGGACCTTTGAAAAACTCGATACCCAAAATTCCACCAGACTTATCAATACTCTCCATCAATGTGAATGGCTTAAACTGTCCTCTAAAGAGGCATAGGTTAGCTGACTGGATACAAAAACTCAAGCCAGATATTTGTTGCATACAAGAGTCACATCTCAACTTAAAAGACAAATACAGACTCAGGGTGAAAGGATGGTCATCCATATTTCAGGCAAATGGTAATCAGAAAAAAGCAGGTGTTGCAATTTTATTTGCAGATACAGTAGGCTTTAAACCATCAAAAGTAAGGAAGGACAAGAATGGTCACTTCATATTTGTTAAGGGTAATACTCAATATGACGAGATCTCAATTATTAATATCTATGCACCCAACCAGAATGCACCTCAATTTATAAGAGAAACTCTAACAGACATGAGTAACTTGATTTCCTCCAGCTCCATAATCGTTGGAGATTTCAACACTCCCTTGGCAGTGTTGGATCGATCCTCCAGCAAGAAGCTGAGCAAAGAAATCTTAGATTTAAACCTAACCATCCAATATTTAGATTTAGCAGACATCTACAGAACATTTCATCCCAACAAAACTGAATACACATTCTTCTCATCAGCCCACGGAACTTACTCCAAAATTGATCACATTTTAGGTCACAAGTCTAACCTCAGTAAATTTAAAGGAATAGAAATTATTCCATGCATCTTCTCGGACCATCATGGAATAAAACTTGAATTGAGTAACAACAGGAATCTGCATACCCATACAAAAACATGGAAGTTAAATAACCTTATGCTGAATGATAGCTGGGTCAGAGATGAGATTAAGAAAGAAATCACCAATTTTTTGGAACAAAATGACAATGAAAACACAAACTATCAGAACCTCTGGGACACTGCAAAGGCAGTTCTAAGAGGGAAATTTATAGCACTGCAAGCCTTCCTCAAGAGAACGGAAAGAGAGGAAGTTAACAACTTAATGGGACATCTCACGCAACTGGAAAAGGAAGAACATTCCAACCCGAAACTCAGTAGAAGAAAAGAAATAACCAAAATTAGAGCAGAATTAAATGAAATTGAAAACAAAAGAATAATACAACAGATCAAGAAATCAAAAAGCTGGTTTTTTGAAAAGCTCAATAAAATAGATAAACCTCTGGCCAACGTAATCAGGAAAAAAAGAGTAAAATCTCTAATATCATCAATCAGAAACAACAAAGACAAAATAACCACAGACTCATCAGAAATCCAAAAAATCCTTAATGAATATTACAAGAAACTTTATTCTCAGAAATATGAAAATCTGAAGGAAATAGACCGATACTTGGAAGCACGCCACCTTCCAAGACTTAACCAGAATCAAGTGGAAATGTTGAACAGACCCATATCAAGTTCAGAAATAGCATCAACTATACAAAACCTCCCTAAAAAGAAAAGCCCGGGACCAGATGGTTTCACGTCAGAATTCTACCAAACCTTTAAAGAGGAATTAGTACCTATATTACTCTACCTGTTCCAAAATGTAGAAAAAGAAGGAAGACTACACAACACGTTCTATGAAGCAAACATCACCCTGATCACCAAACCAGGAAAAGACCCAACAAGAAAAGAAAATTATAGACCAATATCACTAATGAATATAGATGCAAAAATATTCAACAAGATCCTAACAAACAGAATCCAACAACACATCAAACAAATTATACATCATGACCAAGTTGGTTTTATCCCAGGGTCTCAAGGCTGGTTCAATATACGTAAATCTATAAATGTAATTCAGCACATAAACAAATTAAAAAACAAAGACCATATGATTCTCTCAATCGATGCAGAAAAAGCTTTTGATAATATCCAGCATCCCTTCATGATCAGAACACTCAAGAAAATTGGTCTAGAAGGGACTTTTCTTAAACTGATAGAGCCTATCTACAGCAAACCCACAGCCAATATCATATTGAATGTAGTTAAATTGGAATCATTTCCACTCAGATCAGGAACCAGACAAGGCTGCCCATTGTCTCCATTGCTTTTCAACATTGTAATGGAAGTTTTAGCCACCGCAATTAGGGAAGAAAAGGCGATCAAGGGTATCCATATAGGGTCAGAAGAGATCAAACTCTTGCTCTTCGCAGATGATATGATTGTGTATCTGGAAAACACTAGGGACTCTACTACAAAACTCCTAGAAGTGATCAAGGAATAGAGCAGCGTCTCAGGTTACAAAATCAACATTCATAAATCGGTGGCCTTTATATACACCAACAACAGTCAAATTGAAAAAACAGTTAAGGACTCTATCCCATTCACAGTAGTGCCAAAGAAGATGAAATATTTGGGAATTTACCTAACAAAAGATGTGAAAGATCTCTATAAAGAGAACAATGAAACTCTAAGAAAAGAAATAGCTGAAAATGTTAACAAATGGAAAAACATACCATGCTCATGGCTAGGAAGAATCAACATTATCAAAATGTCCATACTACCCAAAGCAATATATAATTTCAAAGCACTCCCTATTAGAGCTCCACTGTCATATTTTAAAGATCTTGAAAAAACATTACTTCGTTTTATATGGAATCAGAAAAAACCTCGAATAGCCAAGACATTACTCAGAAACAAAAACAAAACAGGAGGAATCACACTACCAGACCTCAGACTTTACTACAAATCGATAGTGATCAAAACAGCATGGTATTGGCACAAAAACAGAGAAGTAGATATCTGGAACAGAATAGAGAACCAAGAGATGAATCCAGCTACTTACGGCTATTTGATTTTTGACAAGCCAATTAAAAACATTCAGTGGGAAAAAGATTCCCTATTTAACAAATGGTGCTGGGTGAACTGGCTGGCAACCTGCAGAAGACTGAAATTGGACCCACACCTTTCACCATTAACTAAGATAGACTCTCATTGGATTGAAGATTTAAACTTAAGACATGAAACTATAAAAATACTAGAGGAGAATGCAGGGAAAACCCTTGAAGAAATTGGTCTAGGTGAGTATTTCATGAGGAGAACCCCCCGGGCAATTGAAGCAGCTTCAAAAATACACTACTGGGACTTGATCAAACTAAAAAGCTTCTGCACAGCTAAGAACACAGTAAGCAGAGCAAGCAGACAGCCCTCAGAATGGGAGAAGATATTTGCAGGGTATAACTCTGACAAAGGTTTAATAACCAGAATCCACAGAGAACTCAAACGCATCAGCAAGAAAAAAACAAGGGATCCCATCGCAGGCTGGGCAAGGGATTTGAAGAGAAACTTCTCTGAAGAAGACAGGCACAAGGCCTTCAGACATATGAAAAAATGCTCATCATCTTTAATCATCAGAGAAATGCAAATCAAAACTACTTTGAGATATCATCTAACTCCAATGAGACTAGCCTATATCACAAAATCTCAAGACCAGAGATGCTGGCGTGGATGCGGAGAAAAGGGAACACTTCTGCACTGCTGGTGGGAATGCAAATTAATACATTCCTTTTGGAAAGATATATGGAGAACACTCAGAGATCTAAAAATAGATCTGCCATTCAATCCTGTAATTCCTCTGCTGGGCATATACCCAGAAGACCAAAAATCACAACATAACAAAGATATTTGTACCAGAATGTTTATTGCAGCCCAATTCATAATAGCTAAGTCATGGAAAAAGCCCAAGTGTCCATCGATCCACGAATGGATTAATAAATTGTGGTATATGTATACCATGGAATACTATGCAGCCTTAAAGAAAGATGGAGACTTTACCTCTTTCATGTTTACATGGATGGAGCTGGAACATATTCTTCTTAGTAAAGTATCCCAAGAATGGAAGAAAAAATACCCAATGTACACAGCCCTACTATGAAACTAATTTGGGACTCTCACATGAAAGCTATAACCCAGCTACAACTTAACAATAGGGGGAAGTGGGAAAGGGGGGCGGTGGGTAGAGGGAGGGGGATCAGTGGGATCACACCTGTGGTGCATATTATAGGGGTATTTGCGAAACTTGGTAAATGTAGAATGTAAATGTTTTGGCACAGTAACTGAGATAACGCCGGAAAGGCTATGTTAACCACTGGGATAAAAATGTGTCAAATGGTTTATGAAGTGAGTGTATGATGCCCCATAATCATATCATTGTATACAGTTATGATTTAATAAAAAAATTTAAAAAAAAAAAGAAGAATGTGTTCCAGCTCCATCCATGTAAACATGAAAGAGATAAAGTCTCCATTTTTCTTTAAGGCTGCATAATATTCCATGGTGTACATATACCACAATTCATTAATCCATTCGTGGATTGATGGGCACTTGGGCTTTTTCCATGACTTAGCAATTATGAATTGGGCTGCAATAAACATTCTGGTACAAATATCTTTGTTATGATGTGATTTTTGGTCTTCTGGGTATATACATAATAGAAGAAGTATAGGATTGAATGGCAGGTCTATTTTTAGATCTCTAAGTGTTCTCCAAACATCTTTCCAAAAGGAATGTACTAATTTGCATTCCCACCAGCAGTGTAGAAGTGTTCCCTTTTCTCCACATCCACACCAACATCTCTGGTCTTGGGATTTTGTGATATGGGCTAATCTTACTGGAGTTAGATGATATCTCATATTTAGTTTTATATGGAATCAGAAAAAAACCTTGAATAGCCAAGACATTACTCAGAAATAAAAACAAAGCAGGAGGAATCACGCTGCCAGACCTCAGACAATACTGTAAATCGATAGTGATGAAAACAGCATTGTACTGGCACAAAAACAGAGAGGTAGATGTACGGAACAGAATAGAAAACCAAGAGATGAACACAGCTACTTACTGTTTTTTTTTTTTTTATTATTAAATCATAGCTGTGTACATTGATATAATCATGGGGCATCATTCACTAGCTTCACAGACCGTTTACCAAGTTTCACATATATCCTTGTAAGATGCACCGCTTTACTGTTATTTGATCTTTGACAAGCCAATTAAAAACATTCAGTGGGGAAAAGATTCCCTATTTAACAAATGGTGCTGGGAGAACTGGCTGGCGACCTGTAGAAGACTGAAACTAGACCCACACCTTTCACCATTAACTAAGATAGACTCTTGCTGGATTAAAGATTTAAACTTAAGACATGAAACTATAAAAATACTAGAAGAAAGTGCAGGGAAAACTCTTGAAGAAATCGGCCTGGGAAAATATTTTATGAGGAGGATTCCCCAGGCAATTGAAGCAGCTTCAAAAATATACTACTGGAACCAGATCAAACTAAAAACCTTCTGCACAGCCAAGAACATAATAAATAAAGCAAGCAGACACTCTTCAGAATGAGAAAAGATATTTGCAGGTTATGTCTCCGACAAAGGTTTAATAACCAGAATCCACAGAGAGCTCAAACGTACAAGCAAGAAATGAACAAATGATCCCATCTCAGGCTGGGCAAGTGACTTGAAGGGAAACTTCTCTGAAGAAGACAGGTGCATGGCCTACAGACATATTAAAAAATGCTCATCATCCTTAATCGTTAGAGAAATGCAAATCAAAACTACTTTGAGATATCACACTTAGCATTCTTTAAGAATATAGGACATTGTTTTAAACTATAGCTACCATGTTTTATAATAGATTTTTTAAGTTTATTCCCCTTATCTAACTGAAATTATGTATTCTTTAATCAACATCTCCCAGTCATACTCACCTCTAGTAACCACAATTCCACTTTCTACTTCTACGAGCTCACTTTTTTAGAGTGCACATGTGAGATCATGTCATTTTTCCTTCTGTTACTGGCTTATTTCACTCAACATATCATCTTTTAAGTTCATTCATATTGTTGCAAATGACCGAATTTTTTCTTTGTTAAGGATGAATAGTATTCTACTGTGTACATATATCACATTTTATTTATCAATTCATCTCCTGATGGACTCTTATATTTATTCCATTTCTTGACTTATTGTGTATAATAATGCAGTGAACATGGGAGTAAAAATATCTCTTCAACAAACTGATGATTTGGGATATCCCACCAGTAGGGCAATCGCTAGATAATATGGTAGTTCTATTTTTAATTTTTTTAGAAACCTTGATACTATTTTCCATAATAGCTAAACTAATTTACATTCCCTGTGGTGAGGTTTTTTTTATGTTGAACTTAAAATAAAATCTATTTTCTTTCACTAACCAGGTTCCATGAGACCTAATTTCAAACAACTCTTTCTCTCTGCTCCAGCCTCACTGGCTATTTTTTCTTTAAATATGACAAACTCCCACCTTAGATGTTCTGTTTGCCAAAATATTCCATCTTTTGTTTCTGCCATGGCTAACTTCTTCATACCATTCATATATTTTCTTCAAAAAAGTTTTCTCTGACCACCTAATCTAAAGTAACTGTTTATTACTATACTAGGCTTCATGGTGTTCACATAACATATTTATGGAAGTCTAAATAATGATTCTACAAAGATGTCCTAATTCCCAAAAGCTGTGAATATGTTACTTTATAGGGCAAAGCAACTTCAGTGAAGGAACTTGATATGGAGAGATTATCCAAGATTATCAGAGTGGTTCTAATATGACCACACAAGTCCTTTTTTTTTGTTACCACACAAGTCCTTATAAGAGAGGGCAAGCAATCAGAGGGAGAGATTGGAAGATTCTGTGTAGCTAGCTTTGAAAATGGAGGATGGTGCCATGAGCCTCTAGAAGTTAGAGGAAAAGACCAGGAAAGAAATTTCCCCTAAAGCCCCTGAAAGAAATGCAATCCTGTAAATACTTTGATTTTAGAATTTCCAATGCCCAACATTGTAAGATAATAAAGTTGTATGGTTTTAAGCTACTAAATTTGTACAGCAGCAACACAAGGAAACTATTGGTATTGGTATAGGGGAGTTACTCAAAAAATACCTAAAATTTTTGAAGTGGCCTTGATATTGAACAGTGGGCAAAGGCTGGAAGAATTTTGAGAAGCATGATAGAATAAGCCTAGAATCTCTTAGTATAAATACAGTGTTAAAGACTCTGCAAGTGAGGGCTCAGAAAGAATGGAAGACAACAATAAAGAAAACCTATATAATTGTAGAGAATAGCTAAATAGTAATAAACAGATTGTTGGTAGAAATATGTACATTAAAGAAGCTACTAGTGAGGACTCAGAAGGAAATGAGGAATGTTATTGAAAATTGGAGAAATGAGAATCCTTGTTACAGAGTAGAAGAAAACTTAGCAGAGTTGTGTGCTGCAATTATATGAAAAGTAGAACTTACAAGTAGTAAACTTGAATATTTAGCTGAGGAGATGTCCCAGTAAAATGTTTAAGGTATAGCCAGGTGCAGCTTGCTTTTTTCTTGCTATTTATAGTAAAATGTGATGAGAAAGAGTGTTAAGCAATCAAGAGCCAGTACCTGATGATTTGCAAAATTCTCAGCCTATCCAGAGAACAAAAGATGCTAATTTAGAAGATTCATTGTCAGGGAAACATGCTCCAGGAGGAAAACAAAAGTAGGGCTGGACAACTTATTGCTAATACCTTAGAAGGATCAAAGTTCAGAGTAAGAAATCTCACAGAAGGCTCTTTGAAGAGATCAGACATGTAACTCCTAAATCCTCTCAGCCATCTAGTGACAAACCAGGAATAGAGGTGAGATTATCCAGGGAAGACTATGGAGAAGAATCTTTCCTAATGGAGTCAATTCCAGAGACATACATGAGAACCTACAGGCTATTAAGAATGTTATCCCAGCAGAAATATTGCCATCCTGGACTGAAAGGAGCAAAGAAAGTGTGAAATTAAATGAAGTTGTTGGATTTCCAAAATTCTACAGTCATGAAACAGGCTGACAAAACTACACAGCAACAAACATCAGTTACCCTGCATGTACAAGGAAGGATTACTCAGAGGGAAGAGCCATGAGCAGTAAGAAGAAAGCCAAGACCAGAGAGGAGAACCATGGGTTCAGTGTGTGGTAATTTGCTACTGCAGCAACAGGAAACTAGTACCACATAAACGTCATCAAATTATTTTGCTTATTCGTGTGTGGCAGTGTTCCCTCTTCTAGAAGACAAGCAACATGAAAAAGGAAAGATTTTGCTGTCTTATTCACTGTTGTATCTCCAGCATCAGGAATAATGCCCAATTGACTGCATGTACTCAACAAATATTTGTCAAGTAAATTCATTAATATATTAATGAGGATGACATGTATTAATAACACAGATATTATAGACTGACAGGTCCGTGTAGTTCTCAGATCTAATCCCAAGCATTTCTCTTCATCTTTAAAAAGTATACCAAAATATACCACCATTATAGGAATATACAGTGAGTGTATAACACTGTTTTTTAAAGTTTAAGATAAGTCATGTGAAGATGTTAATATTTTACTGTGATAAAAGAAAAATGTAGTTGTGATATACTTTCAAAATAACCTTAAAATACTACAGCATCTCAGCACATCACAATGTGGACTTTTGGTGACCTCACATCTGTGATTTTTCATATTGTTGACCATCATTGGACCACTTCTCTCAATGGAAAGAAAATGAATTTTCATAAAGTTCTTTGGATTTGCTCAAATATTTTGAGGCCATGGGCATATTTTATCACTGGACAGGTTAAAGGATGATTTGTTCTACTATAAGAAAATGAGAGATAATTATGAACTTGGATCACTTTGAAACTTTGCATACTTCTACACAAATGCAAGAAAAACAGAGCCTCCCAGGCTCAATTTGATTTTCCCTAATCCAGTAGCTCCATCTGTGGGCCATTGCTGAAAGCTGCTGTTGTAATTTTCTTGTGCATTCTAATTAAACCGGCTGATTGCCAAAATCAAGTTCAAGAACCATGAATATATATTTCTCATAAATTTTGCTCATATAAATGGGCTCTAAGTACACCTGAGACAAAGGTATAGTCTCAAATGGAATGTTCACCCCATCAGCATTGTTTGTGTCATTTGGTTGTGTAAAGTAATCTAACAGAATACTCTCCAGTTAATTTACAGCATGTATGAGAGAATTTTTAAAGTATATGGGGGAAAGCTGTATTTTAATAAGGAGCTGATTTTTATTTCTGATTATATTTTGGATCACTGAGATTTCTTTAAAGGAACAGGAAAAATGAAGACCAAAAATATTATGAATAGGTATTTGGAAAAGTTGTTTTCTAACTTTCTCAGGCACTTTCTTATTAATCCTGGTTATTTCCTATTTTTATTCTTTTAATAATACTCATTGAATACCTTTCAAGCTTCCTAGACTTAATTTCTAGTTAAAACCTAACAAGTTAAGACAACCTTTATTGTCTCTCAATGGCATCTCCATACCCAACAACAAATTCCTGTCAAAAAGTCATTGGAAGGAAAGACGTATCCATCTCAGATGTGTGTCTAATTTAGAGGCAAATATATATATATATATATATATTTAGCTTTTGTGTTAATTATCTATGGCTAAGAGAAAAATTATTCCAGAATATATTTAGTGTTTATTAGCACAGTAGGATAACTATAGCTAATAATATTTATTGTATATTTCAAAATAAAAGAGAGGAATGGATTGTTTCTAACACAAAGAAATGATAAATTATTGAAGTTATGAATACCCTAGTTACCCTGATTTGATCATTATACCTTATATGCTTATATCAAAACATCACATATACCCCACAAATATGTACAACTATTATGTATCCATAAAAGTTAATAATTAAAAATATGAAACAAGAAAAATTTATTATCTCATTGTTTCTGATATTCAGAGATTTAGATGTGGCTTAGATGAGTACCCCATTCTCAGAGTCTCTCAAGGCAGCAGTCAGGTTGTCCACTTGGCTACAGCATGCCAAGGCCTGACAGTGTTGAACCCACACCCAGGCTCACTCATATGACTGTTATCAGGTCTCAGGTCCTCAGTGCTGCTGGCTACAGACATCACTTCCTTGCCACATTGCCTCTCCATTGGGAAGCTCATA
This sequence comes from Nycticebus coucang, assembly GCF_027406575.1. Taxonomy (NCBI): domain Eukaryota; kingdom Metazoa; phylum Chordata; class Mammalia; order Primates; family Lorisidae; genus Nycticebus; species Nycticebus coucang. Next base: position 76,324,903 of record NC_069793.1, read on the forward strand.
ACATAGCAGTTGGCTTTCATCAGAGAGAACACACAGGAGAAGAGAAGGCAGCCATGGTGGAAGCTACAGTCTTTTGTAACCTAACATCTGAGATGGCAGCCCATCACTTTCACAGTTTTCTATGCATTAGAAATGAGGTGATAAGCCAAGTCTATACTCAAGGAGAGGGGATTATACAAAAGTATAAATAACAGGAAGCGAAAATCACTGGAGACCATCTTAGAGACTGGCTACAACAGCTTTCAGATTCTTATAGTGTGATCATTTCACACATCAACTAGGCTGCGTTATGGTGACCAGCTGCTTGACCAACAGGTCCTATTAACAGTACTTTTTCAACAGGACTAATGTTTTCAATCGGTGTACTTTAAATAAAGCCAATTACTCTTTCCAATGTGGGTGAGCCATATCACTTGAAGGCCTTAAGAGCAAAGACTAAGTTTTCTCAAGAAAGAAAAAATTGAGCTCCCAGACTTCAGCATTGAAATTCTTCTTGCATTTCTACTCTTCAGATTTAAGACACAACATCTGCTCTTAACCTGAATCTCTAGCTGCCAGCTTACCCTATGGATTTAAACTTTGCCAGCTTCACAATTATGTGGGCCTACTTACTAAAATCAATTCCTTCTCTTTCTCTATAAAATAGATGGAGAGAGAGGTAGATATAGGGATACATATATATCCTATTGGTTTTGTTTCTCTGAAGGATTCTAATAAATGTATAAATTGAAAATAATAATACCTGGTGCAATTACCAATCAGAATTATTACAAGTCTAAAATACAGTCACATATTAAAAGAACACTGATTTTGAAGTCACAACAACCTCTGTTCAAAACCTAGAACTAGGGGGCAGAGCATGATGGCGGACAGGACGGACATGTAGCCTACCTCTCCCAAGCCATCAGGTGAGAGGAAAGGCAGTCTGGACCTTCCCTGTGTGTGGATTATTGGAGTGGACAGACAGCTGGAGATGCCCAGCGAACTGGCGGATTTCTATATATGAGGGATAATTTAAAATCACAGACTCTGTTGTTGACATTCTTCCCTGCTTGGCCCTGCCGGCGAGCAGGCCCCTCCCCTACGGAGGTCAGCAGCTTGTAAATGCTGACAAAACCCAATTGACAAATAATTATTCCTGAACTGAGGGAGGCATCCGAAAGGAGAGCCACTCAAAACTACGGGGAGCTGGGCAAACTGTTGGACAATTGAAGGGAAGGGATCCTGCCCGGGAAACAGACATTTTGAACTACCCAAAAGGGCAGGCACCTTTCCCCCAGAGGTTGGAGGGGGCTAGCAGTTTAGGCTGCACGACTAACTGGCGGGTGCAACTCCAAAAGGGAAACTCTGAAACATAAAACCCAGAATAAGTCCCCCGAATGCTCCAACCACAGAACCGGCTTGAAGCCGTGGACCCGGCTTTGGCTGCTAAAGCCAGGAAGCTACTGAAGCCGTGGACCCGGTTTTGGCTGCTAAAACCGCGAACTTGGCTTCAGCCCCGGGAGCCAGCTACAGCAGATAAAACCGCAAGCCAGCCAACACTGCAGAACTTAGCACCACTCCACCTACAGCCCATTGCAGTCGCCAATTTGCAGGAGAACCTGGGAACAGAGTGGAAAGACTTAAGAAGCATGGACACCTGCACTGAGTGGGAAGGTCGGTCGCAAGTGCTGTCTGGAAAAGAACAGCCGAGGTTACACAATTCTTAGGCACCAAACTTTTACAGAAATTCCAAAATGGCCATTGGCCATGGAAGGTGGTTACCATGGTGACAGTATAAACTGTAAATCAGGTATAAGCCTCGGAATCACTCACAGTGCCACCTGGTGTCCGGAAAGTATATTGCAGGATGAATATATTCCTACGAAAGTTGATCCCTACAGCAGACATAGATATATCTATACATGTATATTTCTACATGCAAGAATATTTTTGTAGTTGGTGCCTTTTTTCTTTTTTTGTTTTGTTTTTTTTTTTTGTTTTGTTTTCGTGGTTTTGTTTATTTTGTTTTTGTCTGTTTTTCCTCACAATTTTCTTAGAGGAGATTTCGATAATTTTTTATTATTACTTTCTACATAGATATATTTTCTATTTATATGTCTTCTAATTTTAATTTCTTATTTCTTCTCATTTAAGATTCCTACTAACACCACTTTTTTCTCCCCTTTTTTTCCTTTCTTTCAATTATTTTATGATTATCACTATTTTTATTGCAGTTGTTCTTATATTGCTGTTGTCGTGGCTGTTACCTGTATGTCTATGTGTTTCCATCTGTCTCTGTATCTATGGGCCCGTGTGCCTGGTAACCTTTGTATCTGTTTATTTGTTCATTTGGTCTCAATGAGTTTGGTGTTATGACCTGCAACTCTGAGCTCCTAACACTCCCCTCCACTCTCACTCCGTGATCTGGATACCTGACCCCCCAGGAGTCCAGATTCTTGGTTGAACACTCGAGAGGTGCAGACAGGACCTGGACTGCAGCTGGCCAGTGCTCACTCTGTAGCAAAGGAGCGAGAAGACGACGATCAGCTAAGAGGGAATTACACTGGAGCAGTGGTGCCCCGAGGTGCAGAGCAACAGCTGTCTTCAGCAATAACAAGGCCCACCCCCAGATATCCCATAGCCTCTCCTCCTATCTTCCTGGGCAACCAGATGAGGCCAAGCATCTTCTCAGATGGCAACCACCATGGAACAGACCTGGGACTGAAACACAGGCCCCGTGAGTAAAGGGTTTGCCTGAGGCGGCACTGACCTGGGTGGAACACAGGGACTAGAAAACACACCTGCAGAGCCGGGAAACTCCCAGGGTGAGGCTGATCCAGAGGACTGCTTTACTGAGCCTAAGATGCACCTGGCCCTTAGAGGATCACCAGCCTATAGACAAAGGAGGCCAAGAGTGTACAGGCAACAACTGATCGTGCTGTGAATACAAACCTGCAGTACTAAAGACCGGGCCTGAGGCACAGGTTCTGGGAACTCAAATCAGCCTCTCCTCTGCAGAGGAATCCAGCAGGGTCAGAAAAAAAACTCCCAAAGGGTTGTTCCGTTCACCCAGTAACATAAACTAAGGGTGGGGCTGGAACTGAGAGAACACCTCCAGCCTCCATCAAGTGCCCAAGGTTGACAGGCCACACCACCCCCTGCTGGAAAAAGACAGAGAGTAGCAGCTTAGACGAGCAGACGCAGACTACCCTGTGACTTAGGCAGGTGCAAACCTCTGGAGTATCTGCTTACTGCAGACAACTGACTGGGTCACAGAACTGTGGGGCTAGCAGCGACTGGGTGTGACAGAGCTGCAAGGTGGGGAAGGAGGCATCAATCTTCCCAGACTGATCTATTTACTGGTGGCTCTTCCTGACTCCACGCAGCCCAGGAGCAAGCCATATTAAAGCAGTCACCAGACCCCTTTGATCCAGTTCCCAGGGACCACTTGAACTCTCCCACCCGAGGCACCTGCTGACAGAGACAATTGATTTAGAACTTTTGAACTGAGCCACTACCTGGGGACTATCCAGGTGGTGCCCTGGGTGTGTGGTTGCAGGAAGGTTTGATTTTCCTTTTCCATTTGTTGCCTGTGGTGGGTGGGGTGACTTAATTGCTGATATTTCTCCACAGCTGAGACTTCAACCCAGAGTAACTGTTTCACGAGGGTCAAATAGAAAACAGCTGAAAACAAGACAGAATCACTTCGCCCCTCTACACCAAACAGGGCCCCAGTTTCTCAGGCCATAGCACTGTACGGGTCCTCAACAAAACACCAGGGGAGAAATCAAAGGGAGTAAAACAATCAAGGGGCGGAAACAGCAGAAAAACTCTGGTAACATGAATAACCAGACTAGATCAAACCCCCCAAGGAAAGATACGGCAGATGTAATTGAAGATCCCATTCACAAACAACTGGCTGAGATGCCAGAAATCGAATTCAGAATTTGGATGGCAAACAAGATTAACAAAATGGAACTAGGAATTCATGGAGAAATTCAAAAGCTGTCTCAAGAATTTAACGAATTTAAAGACAAAACCACCAAAGACATAGACACACTGAAGTAAGAATTTGCAGCCCTCAAAGATATGAAAAATACAGTACAATCCCTTAGCAACAGAATGGACCAAGCAGAAGAAAGGATCTCCAACATTGAAGATAAAGCCTTTGAACGCTCCCAAACTCTCAAAGAGGAAGAGAAATGGAGAGCAAAAATGGATCACTCTCTCAGAGAGCTCTGGGATAACTCGAAGAAGGTAAATATCTGACCTATAGGAATCCCTAAAACAGATGAAGTGGCCTCACTAGGCAAAGAGTCCCTTCTGCATGAAATTATGAAAGAATTTTCCAGACATGCCTAGAGAACCTGAAATTCAGATAGCAGATAGCTTCAGAACCCGAGCACGACTCAACCCCAATAAGACATCACCCAGCATATCATAAATTAACTTCACTAAAGTTAATATGAAATAGAAAATTCTCAAAGTGGCCAGGCAAAAGAAAACTATTACCTTCAAAGGGAAGAACATTAGAATGACTGCAGATCTCTCTGCTGAAACTTTTCAAGCCAGAAGAGGGTGGTCATCAATGTTTAATCTCCTCAAGCAAAATAACTTTCAACCCCTGATCTTTTACCCACCTAAACTGAGTTTCATTTATGATGGAGAAATTAAATACTTTAATGACATTCATATGCTAAAGAAATTTGCCATAACCAAACCAGCTCTTCAGAATATTCGCAGACCTATCCTCCATAATAACCAACTGAATCCTCTTAACTACAAAAGTAAACTCACTCAGAAACTTCTGATCAAACTCCAACTTCCACAATGGCAAAAGGATTAAAAATGCACACTGGACTTTCGAAAAACACGATAAACAAAATTTCACCAACTTATCAATACTCTCCATTAATGTGAATGGCTTAAATTACCTTGAAAGAGACATAGGTTAGCTGACTGGATACAAAAACTCAGGCTAGAACTTTGTTGCATACAAGAGTCACATCTTAACTTAAAAGATAAATACAGACTCAGGGTGAAAGGATGGTCATCCATATTTCAGGCAAATGGTAACCAGAAAAAAGCAGGAGTTCCAGTTTCATTTGCGGATACAATAGGCTATAAACCATAAAAAGTAAGGAAGGACAAAAATGGTCACTTCATATTTGTTTTTTTTGTTTTTTTTTTTTTTTTGGTAGAGACAGAGTCTCACTGTACCGCTCTCAGGTAGAGTGCCGTGGCATCACACGGCTCACAGCAACCTCTAAATCTTGAGCTTACGCGATTCTCTTGCCTCAGCCTCCCGAGCAGCTGGGACTACAGGCGCCCACCACAACGCCTGGCTATTTTTTTGTTGCGGTTTGGCCGGGGCTGGGTTTGAACCCGCCACCCTCAGCATATGGGGCCAGCTCCCTACTCACTGAGCCACAGGTGCCGCCCCACTTCATATTTGTTAAGGGTAAGACTCAATATGATGAGATTTCAATTATTAAAATCTATGCACCCAACCAGAATGAACCACAATTTATAAGAGAAACTCTAACAGACATGAGGAATTTGATTTCTTCCAACTCTATAATAGTTGGAGATTTTAACACTCCTTTGGCAGTGATGGATCGATCCTCCAACAAAAAGCTGAGTAAAGAAATTCTTGATTTAAATCTAACCATCCAACATTTAGATTTAGCAGACATCTACAGAATATTTCATCCCAACAAAACTGAATAAACATACTTCTCAACAGCCCACAGAACTTACTCCAAAATTGATCACATCTTAGGTCACAAGTCTAACCTCAGTAAATTTAAAGGAATAGAAATTATTCATTGCATCTTCTCGGACCATCATGGAATAAAACTTAAGATGAGTAACAACAGGAATCCGCATACTCATACAAAAACATGAAAGTTAAAAAACCTCATGCTGAATGATAGCTGGGTCAGAGATGAGATCAAGAAGGAAATTGCCAAATTTTTGGAACAAAAAGACAATGAAGACACGAACTATCAGAACCTCTGGGACACCGTAAGGCAGTTCTAAGAGGGGAATTTATAGCACTGCAAGCCTTCCTCAGGAGAACGGAAAGAGAGGAAGTAAGCAACTTAATGGGACATCTCAAGAGACTGGAAATGGAAGAACACTCCAACCCCAAATCCAATAGAAGAAAAGAAATAACCAAAATCATAGCAGAACTAAATGAAATTGAAAACAAAAGAATAATACAACAGATCAATAAATCAAAAAGATGGTTTTTTGAAAAGGTCAACAAAATAGATAAAACGTTGGCCAACCTAATCAGGAAAAAAAGAATAAAATCTCTAATCTCATCAATCAGTAATAACAAAGACCAAATAACAACAGACTCCTCAGAAATCCAAAAAAATCCTTAATGAATATTACAAGAAACTTTGCTCTCAGAAATACGAAAATCTCAAGAATATTGACCGTTACTTGGAAGCACGTCACCTTCCAAGACTTAACGAAAATGAAGTGGAAATGTTGAACAGGCCCATATCAAGTTCGGAAATAACATCAGTCATACAAAATCTCCCCAAAAAGAAAAGCCCAGGACCAGATGGTTTGACTTCAGAATTCTACCAAACCTTTTGAAGAGGAATTAGTACCTATATTACTCAACCTGTTCCAAAAGGTAGAAAAAGAAGGAAGACTACCCAACACGTTCTATGAAGCAAACATCACCCTGATCCCCAAACCAGGAAAAGACCCAACAAGAAAAGAAAATTATAGACCGATATCACTAATGAATATAGATGCAAAAATATTCAACAAGATTCTAACAAACAGAATCCAGCAACATATCAAACAAATCATACATCATGACCAAGTCGGTTTTATCCCAGGGTCTCAAAGCTGGTTCAAAATACATAAATCTATAAATGTAATTCAGCACATAAACAAATAAAAAAACAAAGACCATATGATTCTCTCAATCAATGCAGAAAAAGCTTTTGAGAACATCTAACATCCCTTCATGATCAGAACACTTAAGAAAATTGGTATAGAAGGGCCATTTCTGAAACTGATAGAAGACTTCTACAGCAAACCCACAGCCAATATCATATTGAATGGAGTTAAATTGGAATCATTTCCACTCAGATCAGGAACCAGACAAGGCTGCCCATTGTCTCCATTGCTCTTTAACATTGTAATGGACGTTTTAGCCACCGCAATTAGGGAAGAAAAGGCGATCAAGGGTATCCACATAGGGTCAGAAGAGATCAAACTTTTGCTCTTCGCAGATGATATGATTTTATATCTGGAAAATACTAGGGACTCTACTACAAAACTCTTAGGATTGATCAAGGAATACAGCAGTGTCTCAGGTTACAAAATCAGCATTGATAAATAGGAAGCCTTTACATATACAAACAATAGTCAAGTTGAAAAACCAATTAAGGACTCTATCCCATTCACAGTAATGCCAAAGAAGATGAAATACTTGGGAGTTTATCTAACAAAGGACGTGAAAGATCTCTATAAAGAGAACTATGAAACTCTAAGAAAAGAGATAGCTGAAAATATTAACAAATGGAAAAATATACCATGCTCATGGTTGGGAAGAATCAACATTGTTAAAATGTCCATACTACCCAAAGCAATATATAATTTCAATGGAATCCCTATTAAAGCTCCACTGTCATACTTTAAAGATCTTGAAAAAACAATACTTCATTTTATATGGAATCAGAAAAAACCTCGAATAGCCAAGACATTACTCAAAAATAAAAACAAAGCAGGAGGAATCACGCTACCAGACCTCAGACTATACTACAAATCGATAGTGACCAAAACAGCGTGGTACTGGCACAAAAACAGAGAAGCAGATATCTGGAACAGGATAGAGAACCAAGAGATGAATCCAGCTACTTACCGTTATTTAATCTTTGACAAGCCAATTAAAAACATTCAATGGGGAAGAGATTCCCTATTTAACAAATGGTGCTGGGTGAACTGGCTGGCAACCTGTAGAAGACTGAAACTGGACCCACACCTCTCACCATTAACCAAGATAGACTCTCACTGGATTAAAGATTTAAACCTAAGACATGAAACTATTAAAATTCTAGAAGAGAGTGCAGGGAAAACCCTTGAATAAATTGGGTTGGGCGAGTTTTTCATGAGAAGGAGCCCCTGAGCAATTAAAGCTGCTTCAAAAATACACTATTGGGACTTTATCAAACTAAAAAGCTTCTGCACAGCCAAGAACACAGTAAGTAAAGCAAGCAAACAGCCCTCAGAATTGGAGAAGATATTTGCAGGGTATGTGTCCGACAAAGGTTTAATAACCAGAATCCACCGAGAACTCAAACGCATTCGCAAGAAAAGAACAAGGGATCCCGTTGTAGGCTGGGCAAGGGACTTGAAGAAAAACTTCTCTGAAGAAGACAGGCGCACGGCCTTCAGACATATGAAAAAATGCTCATCATCCTTAATCATCAGAGAAATGCTAATAAAAACTACTTTGAGATATCCTCTAACTCCGGTGAGACTAGCCTATATCACAAAATCCCAAGACCAGAGATGTTGGCGCGGATGTGGAGAAAAGGGAATACTTTTGCACTGCTGGTGGGAATGCAAATTAATACATTCGTTTTGGAAAGAGATATGGAGAACACTTAGAGATCTAAAAATAGATCTGCCATTCAATCCTGTAATCCCTCTACTGGGCATATACCCAGAATACCAAAAATCACACCATAACAAAGATATTTGTACCAGAATGTTTCTTGCAGCCCAATTCATAATTGCTAAGTCATGGAAGAACCCCAAGTGCCCATCAATCCACGAATGGATTAGTAAATTGTGGTATATGTACACCATGGAATATTATGCAGCCTTAAAAGAAGATGGAGACTTTACCTCTTTAATATTTACATGGATGGAGCTGGAACATATTCTTCTTAGTAAAGTATCTCAAGAATGGAAGAAAAAGTACCCAATGTACTCATCCTTATTATGAAACTAATGTGGGACCTTCACATGAAAGCTATAACCCAGTTACAACCTAAAAATAGGGAGAAGGGGGAAAGAGAGGGGAGGGAGGGGGTGGTAGGTGGAGGGAGTGGTATTACGGGATTACACCTGCGGTGCATCTTACAAGGGTATATGTGAATCCTAGTAAATTTGGAATGTGAAGGTCTTGGCAAAATAACTAAGAAAATGCCATGAAAGCTATGTTAACTAGTGTGATGAAAATGTGTCAAACGGTCTATGAACCAAGTGTATGGTGCCCCATGATCATACTAATGTACACAGCTATGATTTAATAGAAAAATAAATAAATAAATAAATAAAATAAATAAAACCTAGAACTATACTTTGCATACTAGTCTTTATACAGTTAGATAGTTTTAGTAAACTACCTAACCTTCATGAATTAGTATAATTACTGAAGAAAAGGAAATGATACTTATACTGTAGGAATAAAATGAAATCATGCCAGAAAAATATGGCTTGCATATGGTAGTCACTTGATAATAGTTAAATTGAAGTATTTTATGTTATCAAATATAAACTACAAAATTATTGGTTTTATAGCATTATTGTTGTTACTACTATTAACATAATTTGCTATATCCAAATAATACAGACACTATGTGGATAAAAGATGTTCTACTTTTACTGTTTATGATGTATTTCCTACCAACCAGAAACATAAAAATTCACACCAAATAGGGCATTTATTGGTGGAAAGAATAAATCACAGTTAAAAACAGTCAATTAATCAAATAATTTCCCTTGAAATCAATGTGCTCTCACATTTATTATCATGCTAATTATTGTGGCAGTGTTTTCAAATTTGTTTAGAAGATTTAACCACATTTCAGTCCAGAAGTACCTTTGTCTTAAAATGTTTTATATGTAAATACTGAAAATATTTCTCTGGGGAAATTTTAGTAGGTAAATATTTTATGTTTCTATTCATTTTAACAGACTTTTTTTTTTTCATTTTCCTCACTTAGACTGTGAATACAATTATAAGTTCATGAATCATACCATAGTATGATAAAGACAAAAACAATGGACAGAGAAGTGAGATCCTGCAAAACTCTTTGTTTAATATGTCCAGCAGGGTCGAGCATAGTTTCTGTGAAAAATGTTTATCCTGTCTTAACGACCACTGGTTCCAATCCCTGGAACCTCACTCTGTTGGTTATGAGTATATACATATATATAATTTATTAAAATTTTTCTTTAGCATTTCTGAGAGAATGTATGAATGGAAGATAGATGTAATAGTGTGTGATGCAAATATCAATATCCTTAGGTTCAAATAATGATTCTACTGGCTTTCTGCTTGTAGCCATATGATCTTGAAGAACTTATTTAAATTCTCTCTTGCCTTAGTTTCCTCATTTATACAGTAAATGACTAAATCAGTCACATAAAATTCTTTCATGAGCCTAAGGAAAATATAAAACTTCAAATTCTGTATTTTGAAAAGGAGGCAACAACCACAGCAAATAAACAACCTATACAATGGTAAAAGATAATTGGATATTTTATTTTATTTTTTTTATTGTTAAATCTTAGCTGTGTCATTAGTGCAACCAAGTACAATTTGCTGGTTTCATATACAATCTGAAATATTCTCATCAAACTGTTCAACATAGCCTTCATGGCATTTTCTTAGTTATCGTATGTAGACATTTGTATTCAACCTTTAGTAAGTTTTGCCTGTATCCATTCTAAGATGCACCATAGGAGGGTAATGGGTGGGCCACACCTATGATACTTGGATATTTTTAATCAGACAAAAGTTTGATAACTAGAGTCAATAGAGAACTCAAACTAATCCACATGAAAAAAAGCCAACAATCCCATATACCAATTGGCAAGAGAGATAAACAGAACTTTCTCTAAAGAAGACAGACCAATGGCTAGCAGACATGAAAAATGCTCATCATCCATAATTATTAGAGAAATGCACATTAAAACACTCTGAGATATCATCTAACCCCAGCAAGAATGGCCCACATCACACAATCTCAAAACTGCAGATGCTAGCATGGATATGGAGAAAAAATAACACTTTTACATTGCTGGTAGGACTGCAAACTAATACAACCTTTTTGAAAGGCAGTATGGAGAAACCTCAAAGAACTCAAGCTAGATCTCCCATCCAATCCTGCAATCCCATTACCGGGCATCTAGAAAGAAAGAAGGAAAGAAATCCTTTTACCACCCAGAAAGAAAAAAATCCTTTTACAATAAGGACACTTGCATTAGACACAGCTCAATTTACAATTGCCAAAATGTTGAAACAGCCTAAATGACCTCCAAACCAAAAATGGATTAACAAGCTATGGTGTATGTATACCATGGAATACTATTCAGCCATTAAAAAAATGGAGACATTACAGCCTTTCTATTAACCTGGATGGAAGTGGAACAAATTATTCTTAGTAAAGCATCAAGAATAGAGAAACATGAATCCTATGTAAAGCATGAATCCTTAGTAAAGCATCAAGAATGAAGAAGCATGAATCCTATGTACTCATTTTTGATATGAGGACAATTAATGACCTAGTACACCATAGTAGGTGGGGGAAAGGAAAAGCAGGGAGAGGGAAGGAGATAGTGGGTTGAGAAAAGGGAAGAGCAGATAGAGGGAAGTTGGGAACAAGACACACAATTATAAGAGGGACTTTACCTAACAAATGCAATCAGTGTAACCTGGTTTCTTGTACCATCAATGAATCGCCAACGATAAAAAAATTTTTTTAAAGAATAAAAAGGCCTCTCCCTCCACCGCCTGGTTGCAGACTGCTAAGCTCAGCTAATCTTGCCACAAAGGCACTTCAGAGCTGAGTCGGGGCAGGCAGAGGCGGAGCAGGGACTCCATACACTGGGAGAACTGATTTCCCTGCTAAACCGTTGCCTACACCACATCCTTGCAGCCCAATGGTCCCTCACATCGAGTACCTGGGATATCTCCAGCCTCCTTTGGGTTGCTCACCAAGGCTCCCATCCAGAAGGAGAGTTAAAGGACAGAAGTTTAGCAAGTAACGTGGTGGATTAGAGCTGTACCGAGAGAGAAGGTTGAAGAATGCACATCAACCCCACTGATATGAGCTGTGACCACAGGTTACAAACAAAAGGTACAAAATCCATCACCAAGCAGATGGGAGTCCCCTGTCCCATGAAAACGGCTAGGAGTACCCCATAAACAAACAAGCAGAGTTCAAAAGTCCTCCCATTATACTCCATCGGAGACACCCTCTAAAAACGAGACCTACTTCCCCTACTAGGGTTGCATGGCACTCTCCTGCCAGGCATAAAACAGTATAAAACTGTATATATTCTCTACCTGCAATTCTGAGGTCCCAGCACTCCACTCCACTCTCAATCTGAGGTCTGGAGACCTGTCCCCCAGGAGTCCAGATTCTTGAGTATTGTCTCGAGAGGTGTGGACAGGGCATGGACTGCTGCTAGCCAGTGCTGATTCTGCAGCATGGGAGTGAGGAGAGGGTGGTTGGCTGAGAGGGAACCCCAAGGCACACAGGAGCAGCCATTTTTGACTAACCCCTGGATATTCTGAAGCCCCACCCCCTATCTCTCTGGGCAAACAGAGGAGGCCAGGCATCTTCTCAGGTGGCAACCATGGGTGGAACAGATCTGGGATGAAAACACAGGCCCCAAGAGCAAAGGGTTTGCCTAAGGCGGTACTAGCCTGGGTGGAGCTCAGGGAATAGAAAATGCATGTGCAGTGCCGGCTGACTCCCAGGGCGGGGCTGACCGCATTACCAAGCCTAAGATGCACTCGGCCCCCAGGGGATCATCAGCCTAGACAAAGGAAGGCAGGAGGCTAGAACTGACAGCTAAACATGCCGTGAATACAAATTACCAGACAGCAACAAACACAGGGCCTGAGGTGCAGGTTCTGTGAACTCAACACAGCTTCTCTCCTACAGGGGAATTTAGCCAGGACAGAAACGAATTCTGCAAAGTTGTTCTGTTCTGTCAGTAATGTAAATCAGGGGTGGGGCTGGAACTGAGTGAACATCCCCATTCTAGATCAAGTGCCCGAGGTTGTCAGGCCTCACTTCCCCCTGCTGGAAAGAGGCAGAGACCAACAGCCAGGCTGAGGAGACATAAATTTCCTTGTGATTCAGGCAGGTGCAAACCCCTGGAGTATCTTCTCATTGGGGTAACTGGGTAACAGCCCCGCAGGGTTATCAGTGACTGGGTGTGATAGATGTGCAAGGTGGGGAATGAGACATCAACCTTCCCAGACTAATCTATTTGCTGTGTGGGTCCTCCTGACCCCACAGAGCACTGGAGCCAGTCATATTTGAGTTGTCAGCAGACCCCAGTGATCTAGTTGCCAAAGACCTTTTAAACTCTTCCACCTGAGACAGGTGCTGAATGAGACATTAATTTTGACCTTTGGAACTGAGCCAATCACCCAAGGACTATCGAAGAGGTGCCCTTGGTGTGTGGTTGTAGGAAGGTTTGATTTTCCTTTTCCAATTGTCGCCTGTGGGGGACAGGGTGACTTAATTGCTGGTATTTATCTACAGCTGAGACTTCAACCCAGAATAACTGTTTAACTAAGGTTGGACAGAGACCACCTGAAAACAAGACAGAGCCACTTAGCTCAACCACACCAAACAGGTCCCCAGTTTCTCAGGCTGTAGCACTGAATGAGTCCTCAACAAAGCTCCAGGGGAAAGTCAAATAGTGTAAAATAATCATGGGGCAGAATCAGTGGAAAACTCTGGTAACATGAATAACCAGAGTAGATCAACCTCCTCAAGGAAAGATATGGCAGATGTAACTGAAGATCCCATTCATAAACAGATGGCCAAGATGTCAGAAATTGAATTCAGAATTTGGATTGCAAACAAGATTAATAGAATGGAGGAAAATTTGGAATTAGAAATTTGAGGAGCAATTCAAAAGTTGGAATTAGAAATTCAAGGAGAAATTTCAAGTTGTCTCAAGAATTCAATGAATTTAAAGAAAAAACCACCAAAGATTTTGACACATTGAAGCAAGAATTTGGAGTCCTCAAAGATCTGAAAAATACAGTAGAATCCCTCAGTAACAGAGTGGAGCAAGCAGAAGAAAGGATTTCTGACACTGAAGACAAAGCTTTTGAACACTCCCAAGCTCTCAAAGAGGAAGAGAAATGGGGAGCAAAAACGGATCATTCTCTCAGAGAGCTCTGTAATAATTTAAAGAAGACTATATCCACATCATTGGAATCCCTGAAAGTGATGAAGTGACTTCTCAAGGCCCAGAGGCTCTTCTCCATGAAATTATGAAAGAGAATTTTCCAGACATGCCAAGAGATTCTGAAATTCAGATAGCAGACAGTTTCAGAACACCGACATGACACAAACCAAATAAGACATCCCACAGGCACATCATAATTAATTTCACTAAACTTATAATGGAGAAAATTCTGCAAGCAGCCAGACGTAAGAAAACCATAACCTACAAAGGGAAGAATATTAGAATGACTGCAGATCTCTCTGCTGAAACCTTTCAAGCTAAAAGAGGGAGGTCATCGACTTTTAATCTCCTAAAACAAAACAACTCTTAACCCAGGATCCTGTATCCAGTTAAACTGAGTTTCATTGATGATGGAGAAATTAAACACTTTAATGACATTCACATGTTGAAGAAATTTGCCGTAACTAAACCAGCTCTTCAGGATATTCTCAGACCTATCCTCCATAATGACCAGCCCAATCCTCTACCACAAAAGTAAACTCACTCAGAAACTTTTGATCAAACTCCAACTTCCACAATGGTGAAAGGATTAAAAATGTCCATGGGACTTTTGAAAAACTTGATACCCAAAATTTTACCAGACTTATCAATATTCTCCATTAATGTGAATGGCTAAAACTGTCCTCTAAAAAGGCACAGGTAGACTGACTGGATTCAAAAATCAGGCCAGATATTTGCTGCATACAAGAATCTCATCCTTCCATAAAAGATAAATACAGACTCAGGGTGAAAGGATGGTCTTCCATATTTCAGGCAAATGGTAATCTGAATAAAGCAGGTATTGCAATTCTATTTGCAGATACAATAGGATTTAAACCAACAAAACTAAGGAAGGATAAGAATGGTCACTTCATATTTGTTAAGGATAATATTTAATATGATGAGATTTCAATTATTAATATTTATGCACCCAACCAGAATGCACCTTAATTTATAAGAGAAACACTAACAGACATGAGCAAATAGATTTCCTCCAGATCCATAATAGTTGGAGATAATAACACTCCATTGGCAGTATTACATAGATCCTCCAAAAAGAAGCTGAGCAAAGAAATTTTAGACTTAAACTTAACCATCCAACATTTGGATTTAGCAAACATCCACAGAACATTTCATCCCAACAAATCTGAATACACATACTTCTCATCAACCCACGGAAAATACTCCAAAATCAATCACATATCTTAGGTCACAAGTCTAACCTCAGTAAATTTACAGGAATAGAAATTATTCCTTGCATCTTCTCATACCACCATGGAATAAAAGTTGAACTCAGTAACAACAGGAATCTGCATACTCAAACAAAAACATGGAAGTTAAATAACCTTATGCTGAATGTTGCTGGGTCATAGATGAGATTAAGAAGGAAATTGCCAAATTTTTGGAACAAAATGACAATGAAGACACAAATTATAAAAACTTCTGGGATACCGCAAAGGCAGTCCTAAAAGAGAAATTTATAGCACTGCAAGCCTTCCTCAAGAGAACAGAAAGACGGGAAGTAAACACCTTAATGTGACATCTCAAGTAACTGGAAGGGGAAGAACATTCCAACCCCAAAATGAGTAGAAGAAAAGAAATAACCAAAATTAGAGCAGAATTAAGTGAAATTGAAAACAAAAGAATTATACAACAGATCAATAAATCAAAAAGTTGGTTTTTTAAAAGGTCAATAAAATAGATAAACCTTTGGCTAACCTAACCAGGAAAAAAAGAGTAAAATCTTTAATTTCATCAAACAGAAATGACAAGGACAAAATAACAGCAGACTCATCAGAAATTAAAAAAATCCTTAATGAATATTACAAGAAACTTTATTCTCATAAATATGAAAATCTGAAGGATATTGATGAATACTTGGAAGCACGTCATGTTCCAAGACTTAGCCAGAATCAAGTGGAAATTTAGAAAAGGCCCATATCAAGTTCAGAAATAGCATCAACCATACAGAATCTCCCTAAAAAGAAATGCCCAGGACCAGATGGCTTCACATCAGAATTCTACCAAACCTTTAAAGAGAAACTAGTACACATATTACTTAACCTGTTCTAAAATACAGAAAAAGGAGGAAGACTACCCAACATGTTCTATGAAGCGAACATCACCCTGATCCCCAAACCAGGAAAATACCCAACAAGAAAAGAAAATTGTAGACCAATATCACTAATGAATATAGATGCAAAAATATTCAACAAGATCCTAACAATCAGAATCCAGCAACACATCAAACAAATTATACATCACGACCAAGTGGGTTTTATCCCAGGGTGTCAAAGCTGGTTCAATACATGTAAATCTATAGATATAATTCAGTACATAAACAAATTAAGTATCAAAGACCATATGATTCTCTCAATTGATGCAGAAAAAGCTTTTGATAATATCCAGCATCCCTTCATGATCAGAACACTTAAGAAAATTGGTGTAGAAGGGACATTTCTTAAACTGATGGAGGCCATCTACAGCAAACCCACAGCCAATATCATATTGAATGGAGTTAAATAGAAATCATTTCCACTCAGATCAGGAACCAGACAAGGTTGCCCATTGTCTCCGCTGCTCTTTAACATTGTAATGGAAGTTTTAGGCATCGCAATTAAGGAGGAAAAGGCGATCAAGGGTATAGGGGCAGAAGAGATCAAACTTTCACTCTTCACAGATGATATGATTGTATATCTGGAAAACACCAGGGATTCTATTACAAAACACTTAGAAGTGATCAAGGAATACAAGAGCATCTCAGGTTACAAAATTAACATCCATAAATCAGTAGCCTTTATATAAACCAACAATAGCCAAGCTGAAAAAACAGCCAAGGACTCTATTTCCTTCACCGTAGAGCCAAAGAAGATGAAATATTTGGGAAATTATCTAACAAAAATCTCTATAAAGAGAACTATGAAACTCTATGAAAAGAAATAGCTGAAATGGCTGGGAAGAATCAACATTGTTAAAATGTCCATACTACCCAAAGCCATATACAATTTTAATGCAATCCCTATTAAAGATCCACTGTCATACTTTAAAGATTTTGAAAAAATAATACTTCAAAAAAAAAGAAAGAAACATTAATGGATCAAGTTTTCTAACATTTTCTTGAAGATCTGTATGCTTCGTTTCATAACGGATATTGAGCTACAGTTCTATTTTATTGTACTGTCTTTGCCTGGCTTTGGTATCAAGGTAATATTTCTTACATAAAATTAGCTTGAGCATATTTTTGCCTCTTCTATTTTCTAAAAGATAGTTTGTATAATTTGAGTTAATTCTTCAAATGTTCAGTAAATGTTTTTTGAGAAGAAAAAAAAGAAAAAAGAATACTTTGTTTTTTATGGAATCATAAAAAACCTCAAATAGCAAAGACATTACTCAGAAATAAAAAGAAAGCAGGAGGAATCATCCTACCAGACCTCAGACTATACTATAAATCAATAGTGATCAAAACAGCATGGTACTGGCACAAAAACAGAGAGGTAGATGTATGGAACAGAATAGAGAACCAAGAGATGAATCCAGCTACTTACCATTATTTGATCTTTGATAAGCCAATTAAAAACATTTAGTGGGGAAAAGATTCCCTATTTAACAAATGGTGCTGGGTGAATTGGCTGGCAACCTGTTGAAGACTGAAACTGGACCTACACCTTTCACCATCAACTAAGATAGACTGTCACTGGATTAAATATTTAAACTTAAGACATGAAACTAAAAATACTAGAAGAGAGTGCAGGGGAAACCCTTGAAAAAATCAGTCTGGGCGAGTATTTTATGAGGAGGACCCCCCACCCCCCGGCAATTGAAGAAGCTTCATAAATACACTACTGGGGGAGGAGACAAGGTGGCGGACTGAAGCCAGCTTTCCACAGAGGCTTCTGTCCAGAAGGAGAATTAAGGGACGAAAATTTAGCAAATAACCTGATGGATTTGAGCTGCACCAAGAGAGAAGTTTGAAGAATGCACATCAACCCCGCTGAGGTGAACTGCAATCACAAGGATGCAAACAAAAGGTATAAAATCCATTACCAAGCAGACAGGAGTCCCCCCCTCCCCCGTGAGACTGGCTCAAGAGCCCCACAAACAAACAAACGGGCAGAAATCAAAGGCCATCCCACTGCAATCCACGGGAGAGACCTTCTAAAAACTGGACCTACCTCCCCTACTAGGGTGCCATGGCGTTCTCCTGCCAGGCATAAAACTGTATAAAACTGCAAATATCCTTTACCTGCAACCCTGAACTCCCACCACCCCCCTCCACTCACACTGAAGCTTGGAGGCCTGTCCCCCCAAGAGTTCGGATTCTTAGGTGATTTCTTGAGTTGTGTGGACAGTACACCAGCTGCGGCTGGTCAGCACTGACCCTGGGGCATGGGAATGAGGAGAGGGCAGACAGCTGAGGGGGAGCCATGCCAGGGGGGCACTTCCCTGAGGCATGGTGCAGCAACCCTCCTTGGGCACCAACAAGGCCAGGCATAAAACTGAGTGAAACTGTGTACTTTCCCCACTTGCAACTCAGAGCTCCCAGTGCTCCCCTCCACTCTCGCTCTGGGATCTGGGGGTCTGTCCCCTAGGAATCCGGATTCTTGGGTGATTTCTTGTGGGGTGTGGACAGTGCCTGAGCTGTGCTGACACTGGGGCACAGTAGCGAGGACAGGATGGTCGGTTGGAAGGGAACCGCTCCAGAGCAGAGGTTCCCTGGAACATGGAGCGGTGGCTGTCTTCTGGCAGTGGTGCATCCAGGCATAAAACTGTGTGGAACTGTGTGTGCTCGCTACCTGCAGCTCTGGGTTCCCAACAGTCTCCTTCACCCTCGCTCTGAGACCTGGAGGCCTGACCTCCAGGAGTCCAGATTTTTGGGTGATTTCTCGAGGGGTGTGGACAGAGCATATACTGCGACGGGTCAGTACTGACTCTGGTGCACGGGAGCAATGAGAGAAGGGTCAGCTGGATGCGAGTCACACCAGGATGGCGGTTCCCGGAGGCGGATCAACAGCCGCTCTTTTTTAACAGCAAAGCAGCTCACTCCTGGATATTCTGAAGCCACACTCCCTGTCTCCCTGGGCAACCAGAGGAGGCCAGCAGTGAGTAAAGGATTTTTTTTTTCTAGTTTATTCAGCTTTTTATTCTTGTGAGGATGGGAGTGATGACTTCCAGGCTTTTTACACATAAGACTAAACACAGGAACTCTCATTCAAGTATTTACTGTTTATGAGAATAACAGCTAATGTTTACTGAGCATGTACTATGTTCCTGGTCTTGTCTAAGGACTTTATTTATTTATTTATTTTATTAAACCATAGCTGTGTACATTAGTATGATTGTGGGGCACCATACACTTGGTTTATAGATCGTTTGACACATTCACATCACATTAGTTAACATAGCTTTTGTAGCATTTTCTTAGTTATTTTGCTAAGACCTTTACATTCCACATTTACTAGGATTCACATATACCCTTGTAAGATGCACCGCAGGTGTAATCCCATTAATCCCCCTCCTTTCCCCTCCTTCCCCCCTCCCTCCCCTCCCTTATTGCAGCCCTATTCATAATTGCTAAGTCATGGAAAAAGCCCAAGTGCCCATCGATCCACGAATGGATCAATAAATTGTGGTATATGTACACCATGGAATATTATGCAGCCTTAAAGAAAGATGGAGACTTTACCTCTTTCATGTTTACATGGATGGAGCTGGAACCTATTCTTCTTAGTAAAGTGTCTCAAGAATGGAAGAAAAAGTACCCAATGTACTCACCCTTATTATGAAACTAATGTGGGACCTTCACATGAAAGCTATATCCCAGTGAGTAAAGGATTTGCCTGAGGCTACTCACAAACCCGGGAAGCTTCCAGGACGGGGCCAACTCTGAGAGGTAACCAAACTCAGAACACTTTCTCTTCTGCAGGTGATTTTAGCAGGAACAGAGACAGAATCCTGTAAAGTTGTTCTGTTCTGTTCTGTTCTGTTCTGCTCTGCTCTGTCAGTAACATCAATCAAGGGCGGGCCGGAGCCTCAGTGAACACCCCCTGACCTTCATCAAGTGACCAAAGATGTCAGGCCTCACCTCCTCCAGCTAGATAGCTGCAGAGTGCAGAGGCCTGGCAGATTTCCTTGCAATTCAGGCAGGCACAAACCCCTGGAGTATCTGTTCACTACAGGCAACTTGGTCAGCCATCTGCAGTGATATCAGTGACTGGATCTGACAGAGGGGCAAAGTGGAGAGGGAGGCATCACCTTCCCAGAATGATCTATTTGCTAGGTGGCTCCTCCTGACACCATGCAGCACTGGAGTAAGCCATATCAGAGTAATCACCAGACCCCTGTGATCCAGCTCCCAGAGACTTCTTTTTTTTTTTTTATTAAATCATAGCTCTGTACATTGATATGATCATGGGGCAACATTCACTAGCTTCACAGCCCATTTACCATGTTTCACATATACCCTTGGAAGATGCAATGCTGGTGTAATCCCACCAATCCCCTTGCCTCCACCACCTCCCGCCTCCCTCCCCTCCCTTCCCCCTCCCCCCTATTCTTAGGTTGTAACTGGTTTATAGCTTTTAGGTGAAAAACCTAAATTAGTTTCATAGTAGGGCTGAGTACATTGGATACTTTATCTTCCATTCTTGAGATACTTTACTAAGAAGAATATCTTCCAGCTCCATCCATGTAAACATGAAAGAGGTAAAGTCTCCATCTTTCTTTAAGGCTGCATAATATTCCATGGTGTACATATACCACAATTTATTAATCCATTCGTGGATCGATGGGCACTTGGGCTTCTTCCATGACTTAGCAATTATGAATTGGGCTGCAATAAACATTCTGGTACAAATATCTTTGTTATGATGTGATTTTTGGTCTTCTGGGTATAAGCTCAGTAGAGGAATTACAGGATTGAATGGCAGATCTATTTTTAGATCTCTAAGTGTTCTCAATATCTCTTTCCAAAACGAATGTATTAATTTGCATTCCCACCAGCAGTGCAAAAGTATTCCCTTTTCTCCACATCCGCGCCAACATCTCTGGTCTTGGGATTTTGTGATATAGGCTAGTCTCACTGGAGTCAGATGATATCTCAAAGTAGTTTTGATTTGCATTTCTCTGATGATTAAATATGAGGAGCATTTTTTCATATGTCTGAAGGCTGCGCATATGTCTTCTTCAGAGAAATTTCTCCTCAAATCCCTTGCCCAGCCTGCGATGGGATCCCTTGTTCTTTTCTTGCTAATGCGTTTGAGTTCTCTGTGGATTCTGGTTATTAAACCTTTGTCGGAGACATAACCTGCAAACATCTTCTCCCATTCTGAGGGCTCTTTGCTTGCTTTACTTACTGTGTTCTTGGCTGTACAGAAGCTTTTTAGTTTGATCAAGTCCCAGTAGTGTATTTTTGAGGCTGCTTCAATTGCCCGGGGGGTACTCCTCATAAAATACTCGCCCAGGAGGGGAGACAAGATGGCGGACTGAAGCCAGCTTTCAACAAAGGCTCCCGTCCAGAAGGAGAGTTAAGGGACAGGAATTTAGTAAGTATCCTGGTGGACTTGAGCCTCACCAAGAGAGAAGGCTGAAGAACGCACATCAACACCGCTGAGGCAAGTTGTGATCACAAGGACGCAAACAAAAGGTACAAAATCCACCACCAAGCGGACGGGAGTCCCCCTCCCCCATGAGACCGGCTCTGTAGCCCCACAATTGAACAAGTGGGCAGAAATTAAAGCCCCTCCCACTACACTCCACGGGAGAGACCTTCTAAAAACTGGACCTACCTCCCCTACTGGGGTGCCGTGGCGTTCTCCTGCCGGACATAGGGCTGAATAAAACTTTGGGAATCCTTTGCCGGCAACCCTGAATCCCCGGCGCTCCCCTCCCGCCCACTGAGGTATGGAGGCCTGTCCCCCAGGACTTCGGATCCTTGGGTGATTTCTCAAGGGGAGTGGACAGTCCCCGAGTTGCGACTGGTCAGCATTGACTCTGAGGCGCGCCGAGTGAGGAGAGGGCACCGGGCTGAGGGGGAGTCACGCCTCGCGGCACTTCCCTGCGGTGCAGTGCAGCAACCCTCCCCGGGCATAGGGGACCCAAGACTGAATCAGACTCTGGCCTCCCCGCTGAGAGCTGAGAACCCCTACTCTCACTCGGGGTCTGAGGGCCTATCCCCCAGGAGTTCGGCTCCTTGGGTGATTTCTCGAGGGGAGTGCACAGTGCCTGAGCTGCGTCAGGTCAGCGCTGACTCTGGGACACGTGAGCGAGGAGAGGGCACTCCGCTGAGGGGAAATCAAGCCTTGGCGGCACTTCCCTGCAGTGCAGTCCAGGAGCCCACCCGGGCACAAGACTGAATAAGACTCTGGCCTCCCCGCTGAGAGCTGAGAGCCCCTACTCTCACTCGGGGTCTGAGGGCCTATCCCTCCGGAGTTCGGCTCCTTGGGTGATTTCTCGAGGGGAGTGCACAGTGCCTGAGCTGCGTCAGGTCAGCGCTGACTCTGGGATACGTGAGCGAGGAGAGGGCACTCTGCTGAGGGAAAATCAAGCCTTGGCGGCACTTCCCTGCGGTGCAGTGCAGGAGCCCTCCCCGGACCGTAGTATTGCGTGAAACTGAATGAAACTCTAGCTTCCCCCCGCCCCACTCCCAATCCGGGTCTGGGGGCCCATCCCCCAAGAGTTCTGATTCTTGGGGGATCTCTTAAGGGGTGTGGACCCAGCACAAACTGCGGCCGCTCAGTGCTGACTCTGGGGCGCGAGACAGAGGAGAAAAGGGTCGCCTGAGTGCCCACACCAGAGCAGCAGTTCCCTGGAGGTAGATCAACAGCCGTTTTTTCTTTAACGGCAGAACGCTCACTTCTGGATATTCTGAGGCCACACCCCCTGTCTCCCTGGGCAACCAGAGGAGGCCACAGGTGACACGGCTCACAAACCCAGAAGCCTCCAGGGCGGGGCCGACCCAGAGAGGTGTTCAGACGCAATTCTCCAGCAGCAAAGACGTTTGAACTCAAAACAGCCCGTCTCCTGTAGGCGACGACAGGAACAGAGACAGAACCTCACAAAGTTGTCTGTTCTGTTCTGTTCTGTTAGCAGCATCCATCAGGGACGGGGCTAAGCCTGAGTGAACACCTCCTTCCCATCACCTGCATCAAACACTCAAAGATGTCAGGCCCCATCTCCTCCTGCTAGATAGCGGCAGTCTGCGGGGGTCTGGCAGACTTCCTCGCGATTCAGGCAGGTGCAAACCCCTGGAGTGTCTGTTCACTGCAGGCAACTGGGTTAGCCATCTGCAGAGATACCAGTGACTGGGTCCGACGGAGGGGAAAGTGGGGAAGGAGACGTCGACCTTCCCAGACTGCTCTGTTTGCGGGGTGGCTCCTCCTGACTCCACGCTGCACTGGGGTGAGCTGTCTCAGAGGAGTCACCAGGCCCCTGTGATCCAGTTCCCAGAGACCTCTTGAACCCTTCCACCTGAGACAAGTGCCGATTGAGACAGTTGATTTGGACCTTTTGAACTGGGCTAATAGACTGAGGACTTTTCAGGTGGTGCCCTGGGTGTGCGATTGTAGGAAGGTTTGATTCTCCTTTTCCAACTGGGGCCAGAGGTGGGCAGGCGGGGTGACTTAATTGCTGATTTTTCCACACAGCTGAGACTTCAAGCCAGAGTAGAAGTTGCAATAGGATCGAACAGAAACCAGCTGAAAACAAGACAGAACCACTTTGCTCCACCACACCAGACAGGGCCCCAGTTTCTCAGGCCACAACACTGTATGGGCCCTCGATAAAACCCCAGAGGAAAAACCAAAGGGAGTAAACCATGGGGCAGAATCAGCGGAAAAACTCTGGTAACATGAATAACCAGAATAGATCAACTCCCCCAAGAAAAGATACGGCAGATGTGATTGAAGATCCCATTCATAAACAACTGGCTGAGATGTCAGAAGTCGAATTCAGAATTTGGTTTGCAGACAAGATTAATAAAATGGAATTAGGAATTCGAGGAGAAATTCAAAAACTGTCTCAAGAATTTAACGAATTTAAAGACAAAACCACCAAAGACTTAGACACACTGAAACAAGAACTTACAGCCCTCAAAGATATGAAAAATACAGTAGAATCCCTCAGTAACAGAATGGAGCAAGCAGAAGAAAGGATTTCTGACATTGAAGATAAAGTCTTCGAACGCTCCCAATCTCTCAAAGAGGAAGAGAAATGGAGAGCAAAAACGGATCACTCACTCAGAGAGCTCTCAGATAATTCGAAAAAAAATAACATAAGGGTTATAGGAATTTCGGAGGCTGATGACGTGGCAGCCAAGGGCACAGAGGCCCTTCTACATGAAATTATGAAAGAAAATTTTCCAGACATGCCTAGAGAATCTGAAATTCAGATAGCAGACAGCTTCAGAACCCCAGCACGATTCAACCCCAAAAAGCCATCTCCCAGACATATCATAATTAGCTTCACTAAAGTTAACATGAAAGAGAAGATTCTCAAAGCAGCCCGGCGAAAGAAAACTATAACGTACAAAGGTAAGAATATTAGAATAACTGCAGATCTCTCTGCTGAAACTTTTCAAGCAAGAAGAGGCTGGTCATCAACTTTTAATCTCCTAAAGCAAAAAAACTTTCAACCCAGGATCTTGTATCCAGCTAAACTGAGTTTCATCTATGATGGAGAAATTAAATACTTCAATGACATTCATATGTTGAAAAAATTTGCCATAAGTAAACCAGCTCTTCAGGATGTTCTCAGACCTATCCTCCACAATGACCAACCCAATCCTATACCACAAAAGTAAACTCACTCAGAAACTTCGGATCAAACTCCAACTTCCACACTGGCGAAAGGATTAAAAACGTCCACTGGACCTTTGAAAAACTCGATACCCAAAATTCCACCAGACTTATCCTTACTCTCCATCAATGTGAATGGCTTAAACTGTCCTCTAAAGAGGCATAGGTTAGCTGACTGGATACAAAAACTTAAGCCAGATATTTGTTGCATACAAGAGTCACATCTCAACTTAAAAGACAAATACAGACTCAGGGTGAAAGGATGGTCATCCATATTTCAGGCAAATGGTAATCAGAAAAAAGCAGGTGTTGCAATTTTATTTGCAGATACAGTAGGCTTTAAACCATCAAAAGTAAGGAAGGACAAGAATGGTCACTTCATATTTGTTAAGGGTAATACTCAATATGACGAGATCTCAATTATTAATATCTATGCACCCAACCAGAATGCACCTCAATTTATAAGAGAAACTCTAACAGACATGAGTAACTTGATTTCCTCCAGCTCCATAATCGTTGGAGATTTCAACACTCCCTTGGCAGTGTTGGATCGATCCTCCAGAAAGAAGCTGAGCAAAGAAATCTTGGATTTAAACCTAACCATCCAGTATTTAGATTTAGCAGACATCTACAGAACATTTCATCCCAACAAAACTGAATACACATACTTCTCATCAGCCCACGGAACTTACTCCAAAATTGATCACATTTTAGGTCACAAGTCTAACCTCAGTCAATTTAAAGGAATAGAAATTATTCCATGCATCTTCTCGGACCATCATGGAATAAAACTTGAATTGAGTAACAACAGGAATCTGCATACCCATACAAAAACATGGAAGTTAAATAACCTTATGCTGAATGATAGCTGGGTCAGAGATGAGATTAAGAAAGAAATCACCAATTTTTTGGAACAAAATGACAATGAAGACACAAGCTATCAGAACCTCTGGGACACTGCAAAGGCAGTTCTAAGAGGGAAATTTATAGCACTGCAAGCCTTCCTCAAGAGAACGGAAAGAGAGGAAGTTAACAACTTAATGGGACATCTCACACAACTGGAAAAGGAAGAACATTCCAACCCCAAACCCAGTAGAAGAAAAGAAATAACCAAAATTAGAGCAGAATTAAATGAAATTGAAAACAAAAGAATAATACAACAGATCAATAAATCAAAAAGCTGGTTTTTTGAAAAGGTCAATAAAATAGATAAACCTCTGGCCAACCTAATCAGGAAAAAAAGAGTAAAATCTCTAATATCATCAATCAGAAACAACAAAGACAAAATAACCACAGACTCATCAGAAATCCAAATAATCCTTAATGAATATTACAAGAAACTTTATTCTCAGAAATATGAAAATCTGAAGGAAATAGACCGATACTTGGAAGCACGCCACCTTCCAAGACTTAACCAGAATCAAGTGGAAATGTTGAACAGACCCATATCAAGTTCAGAAATAGCATCAACTATACAAAACCTCCCTAAAAAGAAAAGCCCGGGACCAGATGGTTTCACGTCAGAATTCTACCAAACCTTTAAAGAGGAATTAGTACCTATATTACTCAACCTGTTCCAAAATGTAGAAAAAGAAGGAAGACTACCCAACACGTTCTATGAAGCAAATATCACCCTGATCCCCAAACCAGGAAAAGACCCAACAAGTAAAGAAAATTATAGACCAGTATCACTAATGAATATAGATGCAAAAATATTCAACAAGATCCTAACAAACAGAATCCAGCAACACATCAAACAAATTATACATCATGACCAAGTTGTTTTTATCCCAGGGTCTCAAGGCTGGTTCAATATACGTAAATCTATAAATGTAATTCAGCACATAAACAAATTAAAAAACAAAGACCATATGATTCTCTCAATTGATGCAGAAAAAGCTTTTGATAATATCCAGCATCCCTTCATGATCAGAACACTCAAGAAAATTGGTCTAGAAGGGACTTTTCTTAAACTGATAGAGGCTATCTACAGCAAACCCACAGCCAATATCATATTGAATGGAGTTAAATTGGAATCATTTCCACTCAGATCAGGAACCAGACAAGGCTGCCCATTGTCTCCATTGCTTTTCAACATTGTAATGGAAGTTTTAGCCACCGCAATTAGGGAAGAAAAGGCGATCAAGGGTATCCATATAGGGTCAGAAGAGATCAAACTCTCGCTCTTCGCAGATGATATGATTGTGTATCTGGAAAACACTAGGGACTCTACTACAAAACTCCTAGAAGTGATCAAGGAATACAGCAGCGTCTCAGGTTACAAAATCAACATTCATAAATCGGTAGCCTTTATATACACCAACAACAGTCAAATTGAAAAAGCAGTTAAGGACTCTATCCCATTCACAGTAGTTCCAAAGAAGATGAAATATTTGGGAATTTACCTAACAAAAGACGTGAAAGATCTCTATAAAGAGAACTATGAAACTCTAAGAAAAGAAATAGCTGAAAATGTTAACAAATGGAAAAACATACCATGCTCATGGCTAGGAAGAATCAACATTATCAAAATGTCCATACTACCCAAAGCAATATATACTTTCAACGCACTCCCTATTAAAGCTCCACTGTCATATTTTAAAGATCTTGAAAAAACATTACTTCGTTTTATATGGAATCAGAAAAAACCTCGAATAGCCAAGACATTACTCAGAAACAAAAACAAAACAGGAGGAATCACACTACCAGACCTCAGACTTTACTACAAATCGATAGTGATCAAAACAGCATGGTATTGGCACAAAAACAGAGAAGTAGATATCTGGAATAGAATAGAGAACCAAGAGATGAATCCAGCTACTTACCGCTATTTGATTTTTGACAAGCCAATTAAAAACATTCAGTGGGGAAAAGATTCCCTATTTAACAAATGGTGCTGGGTGAACTGGCTGGCAACCTGCAGAAGACTGAAATTGGACCCACACCTTTCACCATTAACTAAGATAGACTCTCATTGGATTAAAGATTTAAACTTAAGACATGAAACTATAAAAATACTAGAGGAGAATGCAGGGAAAACCCTTGAAGAAATTGGTCTGGGTGAGTATTTCATGAGGAGAACCCCCCGGGCAATTGAAGCAGCTTCAAAAATACACTACTGGGACTTGATCAAACTAAAAAGCTTCTGCACAGCTAAGAACACAGTAAGCAGAGCAAGCAGACAGCCCTCAGAATGGGAGAAGATATTTGCAGGGTATAACTCTGACAAAGGTTTAATAACCAGAATCCACAGAGAACTCAAACGCATCAGCAAGAAAAAAACAAGGGATCCCATCACAGGCTGGGCAAGGGATTTGAAGAGAAACTTCTCTGAAGAAGACAGGCGCACGGCCTTCAGACATATGAAAAAATGCTCATCATCTTTAATCATCAGAGAAATGCAAATCAAAACTACTTTGAGATATCATCTAACTCCAATGAGACTAGCCTATATCACAAAATCTCAAGACCAGAGATGTTGGCATGGATGCGGAGAAAAGGGAACACTTCTGCACTGCTGTTGGGAATGCAAATTAATACATTCCTTTTGGAGGGATATATGGAGAACACTCAGAGATCTAAAAATAGATCTGCCATTCAATCCTGTAATTCCTCTGCTGGGCATATACCCAGAAGACCAAAAATCACAACATAACAAAGATATTTGTACCAGAATGTTTATTGCAGCCCAATTCATAATTGCTAAGTCATGGAAAAAGCCGAAGTGCCCATCGATCCACGAATGGATCAATAAATTGTAGTATATGTATACCATGGAATACTATGCAGCCTTAAAGAAAGATGGAGACTTTACCTCTTTCATGTTTACATGGATGGAGCTGGAACATATTCTTCTTAGTAAAGTATCCCAAGAATGGAAGAAAAAATACCCAATGTACACAGCCCTACTATGAAACTAATTTGGGACTCTCACATGAAAGCTATAACCCAGCTACAACTTAACAATAGGGGGAAGTGGGAAAGGGGGGGGTGGGTAGAGGGAGGGGAATCGGTGGGATCACACCTGTGGTGCATATTACAGGGGTATTTGCGAAACTTGGTAAATGTAGAATATAAATGTTTTGGCACAGTAACTGAGATAACGCCGGAAAGGCTATGTTAACCACTGGGATAAAAATGTGTCAAATGGTTTATGAAGTGAGTGTATGATGCCCCATAATCATATCATTGTATACACTTATGATTTAATAAAAAAATTAAAAAAAAAAAAAATACTCGCCCAGACCAATTTCTTCAAAGGCTTTCCCTGAACTCTCCTCTAATATTTTTATAATTTTATGTCTTAAGTTTAAAACTTTGATCCAGTGAGAGTCTATCTTAGTTAATGGTGAAAGGTGTGAGTCCAGTTTCAGTCTTCTACAGGTTGCCAGCCAGTTCACCCAGCACCATTTGTTTAATAGAGAATCTTCCCCACTGAATGTTTTTAATTGGCTTGTCAAAGATTAAATAACGGTAAATAGCTGGATTCATCTCTTGGTTCTCTATTCTGTTCCAGATATCTACTTCTCTGTTTTTCTGCCACTACCATGCTGATTTGATCACTATCAATTTGCAGTATAGTCTGAGGTCTGGTAGCGTAATTCCTCCTGCTTTGCTTTTATTTCTCAGTAATGCCTTGGCTATTTGAGGTTTTTTCTGATTCAATATAAACCGAAGTATTGTTTTTTCAAGAAGGTTAAAGTATGACAGTGGAGCTTTAATAGGGATTGTATTGAAATTATATATTGCTTTGGGTAGTATGGACATTTTAACAATGTTGATTCTTCCCAGACATGAGCATGGTATGTTTTTCCATTTTTTAACATTTTCAGCTATGTCTTTTCTCAGAGTTTCATAGTTCTCTTTATATAGATCTTTCACGTCCTTTGTTAGGTTAATTCCCAAATATTTCATCTTCTTTGGTCCTACTGTGAATGGGATAGAGTCCTTAACTGTTTCTTCAATTTGATTATTGCTGGTGTATATAAAGGCTATCGATTTATGAATGTTGATTTTGTAACCTGAGATGCTGCTGTATTCCTTGATCACTTCTAAGAGTTTTGTAGTAGAGGCCCTAGTGTTTTCCAGATATACTATCATATCATCTGCAAAGAGTGAAAGTTTGATATCGTCTGACACTATATGGAAACCCTTGATCGTCTTTTCTTCCCTAATTGCCGTGGCTAAAACTTCCATTACAATGTTAAAAAGCAATGGAGACAATGGGACGCCTTGTCTGGTTCCAGATCTGAGTGGAAATGATTCCAATTTAACTCCATTCAATATGATATTGGCTGTGGGTTTGCTGTAGATGGCCTCTATCAGTTTAAGAAATGTCCCTTCTACACCACTTTTCTTAAGTGTACTAATCATGAAGGGATGCTGGATATTATCAAAAGCTTTTTCTGCATCAATTGAGAGAATCATATGATCTTTGTTTTTTAATTTGTTTATGTGCTGGATTACATTTATAGATTTACATATATTGAACCAGCCTTGAGACCCTGGGATAAAACTGACTTGGTCATGATGTATAATTTGTTTGATGTGTTGCTGGATTCTGATTGTTAGGATCTTGTTGAATATTTTTGCATCTATATTCATTAGTGATATCGGTCTATAATTTTCTTTTCTTGTTGGGTCTTTTCCTGGTTTGGGAATCAGGGTGATGTTTGCTTCATAGAATGTTTTAGGTAGTCTTCCTTCTTTTTTACCTTTTGGAAAAGGTTGAGTAATAAAGATAATAATTCCTCTTTAAAAGTTTGGTAGAATTGTGACATGAAACCATCTGGTCCCAGGCTTTTCTTTTTAGGGAGGTTTTGTATAGTTGATGCTATTTCCGAACTTGATATGGGCCTGTTCAACATTTCCACTTGATTCTGGTTAAGTCTTGGAAGGTGACATGCTTCCAAGTATCGGTCAATATCCTTCTGATTTTCATATTTCTGAGACTAAAGTTTCCTGTAATATTCATTAAGGATTTTTTTGATTTCTGATGAGTCTGTTCTTATTTCATCTTTGTTGTTTCTGATTGATGAGATTAGAGATTTTACTCTTTCTTTCCTGATTAGGTTGGCCAGAGGTTTATCCATTTTATTGACCTTTTCGAAAAACCAGCTTTTTGATTTATCAATCAGTTGTATTATTCTTTTGTTTTCAATTTCATTGAATTCTGCTCTAATTTTGGTTATTTCTTTTCTTCTACTGGGTTTGTGTTTGGAATGTTCTTCCTTTTCCAGTTGCTTGAGATGTCCCATTAAGTTGTTAACTTCCTCTCTTTCCGTTCTCTTGAGGAAGGCTTGCAGTGCTATAAATTTCCCTCTTAGAACTGCCTTTGTGGTGTCCCAGAGGTACTGATAGTTCGTGTCTTCATTGTTGTTTTGTTCTTCAACCTTGTCTCTTAGGGCAGCTCAAATCCACCAGGTTACTTGTGAAATTTTGTCCTTTAACTCTCCTACTGGATGGGAGCCTCTGTGGAAAACTGGCTTCAGTCAGCCATCTTGTCTCCTCCCTCCAAATTAAAACATTGTCATTGACTCCTAAAAGTATCAGAAGCCTAGTCACTGTGCCTAATACATACATCAAACCTAGTTGTAAGTCACAGGGACGAAGGGTAATCAGTTAAGGGGTGGCTACAGACACAGCTCCTCTGCCCTAGGACGGTTCTGTAATAGGTAGGGGGGTCCCCCAGAGACTTCTTGAACTCTCCCACCCAATACAGGTGCTGACTGAGACAATCGATTTGGACTTTTGAACTGAACCAATAGACTGAGGAATTTTCAGGTGGTGCCCTGGGTGTACGGTTGTAGGAAGATTTGATTTTCCTTTTCCAAGTGGTGCCAGAGGTGGGCAGGGTGACTTAACTGCTGGATTTTCCCCACAGCTGACACTTCAACCCAGACTAAATGTTTCACTAGGGTCAAACATAAACCAGCTGAAATCAAGACAGAACAACTTAGCCCCACCACACAAGACAGGGCCCCAGTTTCTCAAGCCACAACACTGTACAGGCCCTCAACAAAGCCCCAGGGAAAAAAACCAAAGGGAGTAAAACAAACATGGGGCAGAATCAGTGGAAAAACTCTGGTAACATGAATAACCAGAATAGATAAACCACCCCAAGGAAAGACATGGCAGATGTAATTGAAAATCCCATTCATAAACAACTGGCTAAGATTTCAGAAATCGAATTCAGGATTTGGATGGCAGACAAGATTAATATAGTAGAATTAGGAATTTGAGGAGAAATTCAAAAGTTGTCTCAAGAATTTAACCAATTTAAAGACAAAACCACCAAAGACTTAGACACACTGAAGCAAGAATTTTCAGCCCTCAAAGATATGAAAAATACAGTGGAATCCTTCAGCAACAGAATGAAGCAACCAGAGGAAAGAATTTCTGACATCAAAGATAAAGCCTTTGAATGCTCCCAAACTCCAAAGAGGAAGAGAAATGGAGAGCAAAAATGGATCATTCTCTCCAAGAGCTCTGGGATAATTCAAAGAAGGTCAATGTATGAATAATTGGGATTCCAGAAACCGATGAGATGACCTCAATGGGCACAGAGGCCCTTCTACAGGAAATTATGAAAGAGAATTTTCCAGACATGCCTAGAGATTCTGAAATTCAGATAGCAGGCAGCTTCAGAACCCCAGCATGACTCAACCCCAATAAGACATCCCCCAGGCATGTAATAATTAGCTTCACCAAATTCAATATGAAAGAGAAAATTCTCAAAGCAGCCAGGCGAAAGAAAGCCATTACCTGCAATGGGAAGAATATTAGAATGACTGCAGATCTCTCTGCTGAAACTTTTCAAGCTAGAAGAGGCTGGTCATTGACTTTTAACCTCCTAAAGCAAAATAACTTTCAACCCAGGATCTTGTATCCAGCTAAACTGAGTTTCATTTATGATGGAGAAATTAAATACTTTAATGACATTCATATCTTGAAGAAATTTGCCATAACCAAACCAGATCTTCAGGATATTCTCAGACCTATCCTCCATAATGGCCAACACAATCCTATAACACAAAGTAAACCCACTCACAAACTTCTGATCAAACTCCAATTTCCACACTGGCAAAAAGATTAAAAATTTCCACTGGACCTTTGAAAAACTCAATACCCAAAATTTCTCCAGACTTATCAATACTTTCCATCAATGTAAACAGCTTAAACTGTCCTCTAAAGAGGCATAGGTTAGCTGACTGGATACAAAAACTCAGGCCAGATATTTGTTGCATACAAGAGTCACATCTTAACTTAAAAGACAAATACAGATTCAGGGTGAAAGGATGATCATCCATATTTCAGGCAAATGGTAATCAGAAAAAAGTAGGTGTTGCAATTTTATTTGCAGATAGAATAGGCTTTAAACCAACAAAAGTAAAGAAAGACAAGAATGGTCACTTCATATTTGTTAAGGGTAATACTCAATATGATGGGATTTCAATTATTAATATCTATGCATCCAACCAGAATGCACCTCAAATTAAAAGAGAATCTCTAACTGATATGAGCAACTTGATTTCCTCCAACTCCATAATAGTTGGAGATTTCAACACTCCTTTGTCAGTGTTGGATCAATCCTCCAACAAGACGCTGAGCAAAGAAATTTTAGATTTAAACCTAACCATCCAATATTTAGATTTAGCAGACATCTACAGAACATTTCATCCAAAGAAAACTGAATACAAATACTTCTCATCAGCCCACGGAACCTACTCCAAAATCAATCACATCTTAGGTCACAAGTCTAACCTCAGTAAATTTAAAGGAATGTAAATTATTCCATGCATCTTCTCGGACCACCATGGAATAAAACTTGAGCTGAGTAACAACAGGAATCTGCATACTCATACAAAAACATGGAAGTTAACTAACCTTATGCTGAATGATAGCTGGGTCAGAGATGAGATTAAGAGAGAAATCATCAATTTTTTGGAACAAAAAGATAAAGAAGACATGAACTATCAGAACCTCTGGGACACCGCAAAGTCAGTTCTAAGAGGGAAATTTATAGCACTGCAAGCCTTCCTCAAGAGAACGGAAAGAGAGGAAGTTAACATCTTAATGGGACATCTCAAGCAACTGGAAAGGGAAGAACATTCCAACCCTAAACGCAGTAGAACAGAAATAACCAAAATTAGAGCAGAATTCAATGAAATTGAAAACAAAAGAATAATACTACAGATCAATAAATCAAAAAGCTGGTTTTTTTAAAAGGTCAATAAAATAGATAAATGTTTGGCCAATCTAATCAGAACAAAAAGAGTAAAATGTCTAATCTCATCAATTAGAAACAACAAAAATGAAAGAACAGACTCCTCAGAAATCAAAAAAATCCTTAATGAATATTACAGGAAACTTTATTCTCAGACATATGAAAATCTGAAGGAAATTGACCGATACTTGGAATCACGTCACCTTCCAAAATTTAGCCAGAATCAAGTGGAAATGCTAAACAGGCCCATATCAAGTTCGGAAATAGCATCAACCATACAAAACCTCCCTAAAAACAAAAGCCCGGGATCAGATGGTTTCACGTCACAATTCTTCCAAACCTTTAAAGAGGAAGTAGTACCTATATTAATCAACTTTTTCCAAAAGGTACAAAGAGAAGGAAGACTACTTAACACATTCCATGAAGCAAGCATCACCCTGATGCCCAAACCCAGAAAAGACCCAACAAGAAAAGAAAATTATAGACCTATATCACGAATAAATATAGATGCAAAAATATTCAACAAGATCCTAACAAACTGAATCCAGCAACACATCAAACAAATTATACATCATGACTGAGTCGGTTTTATCCCAGGGTCTCGTCTGGTTCAATATACATAAATCTATAAATGTAATCCAGCAAATTAACAAATTAAAAAACAAAGACCATATGATTCTCTCAATTGATGCAGAAAAAGCTTTTGATAATACTCAGCAGCACTTCATGATCACAATACTTAAGAAAATCCGTATAAAAGGGACATTTCTTAAACTGATACAGACCATCTACAGCAAACCCACAGACAATATCATAATGAATGGAGTTAAATTGGAATCATTTCCACTCAGATCTGGAACCAGACAAGGCTTCCCATTGTCTCCATTGCTTTTTAACATTGTAATGGAAGTTTTAGCCACAGCAATTAGGGAAGAAAAGACGATCAAGGGTTTCCATATAGTGTCAGACGATATCAAACTTTCGCTCTTCGCAGATGATATGATAGTATATATGGAAAACAGGAGGGACTCTACTACAAAACTCTTAGAAGTGATCAAGGAATACAGCAGCGTCTCAGGTTACAAAATCAACATTCATAAATCGATAGCATTTATGTATACCAGCAATAGTCAAGTTGAAAAAACAGTTAAGGACTCTATTCCATTCATAGTAGTGCCAAAGAAGATAAAATATTTGGGAATTCATCGAACGAAGGACATGAAAGATATCTATAAAGAGAACTATGAAACTCTAAGGAAAGAAATAGCTGAAAATGTTAACAAATGGAAAAACATACCATGTTCATGGCTGGGAAGAATCAACATGATTAAAATGTCCATACTACCCAAAGCAATATATAATTTCAATGCAATCCCTATTAAAGCTCCACTGTCATACTTTAAAGATCTGGAAAAAACAATGCTTCCTTTTATATGGAATCAGAAAAAAACCTTGAATAGCCAAGACATTACTCAGAAATAACAACAAATTGGGAGGAATTATGCTACCAGACCTCAGACTATACTACAAATCAATAGTGATTAAAAAGCATGGTACTGGCAGAAAAACATAGAAGTAGATGTCTGGAACAGAATAGAGAACCAAGAGATGAATCCAGCTACTTACCGTTATTTAATCTTTGACAAGCCAGTTAAAAACATTCAGTGGGGAAAAGATTCCCTATTTAACAAATGGTGCTGGGTGAACTGGCTGGCAACCATTAGCAGACTGAAAGTGGACCCACACCTTTCACCATTAACTAAGATAGACTCACACTGGATCAAAGATTAAACTTAAGACATGAAACTGGGAGGCGGAGCAAGACGGCTGCCGAGTAACAGCTTCCTTGCATCCGGGCACCGTGAGTCTGGGGAGATAGGACTCCAGGCATCTCTAGCTGGTGGGATCTGCCTATCATCAACCCTGGAGGATACAGGGAGTCTGTAAGAGACTTCTGGACCCCAAGAGGAGGACTAAAACAGTGGAAAACCGGCAAGTGGTCTCGTGTGTTCAATCCATCTAAACCCGCCCGCAACTTCCACAGGCACGAGAACTTAAGGAGCAAGAGGAAGTGAAAGGAAAATTAGGGCAAGGAAACAGATAAAATAAATCACTCATGAGGAAGAATCAGCAGAAAACTCCAGGCAACATGAAGAACCAGTCCAGAACAACCCCGCCAAGGGACCATGAGGTAGCTACTGCAGAGGATTCCACCATAAAGAAATGTTAGGAATGACAGGAAGGGAATTTAGAATACACAAGTTGAAAACAATGAAAGAAATGATGGAAACAATGAAGGAAACTGCTAATAAAGTGGAAAATAACCAAAAGGAAATCCAAAAACAGAATCAAATAAGAGATGAATGATATGAAGAATATAAAAAGGATATAGCAGAGCTGAAGGAACTGAAACAGTCAATTAGGGAACTTAAAGATGCAATGGAAAGTATCAGCAACAGACCATGAGAAGAAAGAATGAGAAGAAAGAATTTCAGAGGCAGAAGACAAAGTTCTTGAGATAACTCAGATAGTAAAGGAGGCAGAAAAGAAGAGAGAGAAAGCAGAACGTTCACTGTCAGAATTATGGGACTTTATGAAGCGTTCCAACATATGAGTTATAAGAATCCCAGAAGGGGAAGAAGAATGCCCCAGTGGAATGGAAGCCATACTAGAGAATATTATAAAAGAAAATTTCCCAAATATCACCAAAGATTCTGACACATTGCTTTCAGAGGGATATTGGATGCCAGGTCGCCTCAACTCTAACCGAGCTTCTCCAAGACACATTTGTAATGAACCTGTCCAAAGTCAAGACAAAAGAAAAGATTCTGCAAGCTGCCAGGAGTAAGCACCAGTTGACCTACAGGGGCAAATCCATCAGAGTGACCGCAGACTTCTCTAATGAAACTTTCCAAGCAAGAAGACAATGGTCATCTACCTTTTATCTACTTAAGCAGAACAAGTTCCAGCCCAGATTTCTGTACTCTGCTAAGCTAAGCTTAAAAATTGACGGAGAAATCAAATCATTTACGGATATACAAACATTGAGGAAAGTCACCACAACAAGACCAGCTCTACAGGAAATATTTCAACCTGTTCTGCACACTGACCACCACAATGGATCAGCAGCAAAGTAAGAACTCAGAAATTAAAGGACAGAACCTAACCTCCACACTGATGTAAAAGATAAAACTAAGCAATGGACTCTCACAAAATAAGACGAATAGAATACTACCACACTTATCAATTATCTCAATAAATGTTAATGGCTTGAATTCCCCACTGAAAAGACATAGATTGATTGACTGGATTAAAAAACACAAGCCATCCATTTGCTGTCTGCAAGAAACACACCTGGCTGCAAAAGACAAATTAAAGCTCCGAGTAAAGGGTTGGAAGACAGTTTCTCAGGCAAATGGAATTCAGAAGAAAAGAGGAGTTGCAATCTTCTTTTCAGATACATGTGGATTTAAAGCAACTAAAGTCAAAAAAGACAAAGATGGTCACTTTATATGGGTCAAAGGAAAAATACAACATTTCAATTCCAAATATATATGCACCCAATTTAAATGCTCCCACATTCTTGAAACAGACCTTACTCAGTCTGAGCAATATGATATCTGATAATACCATCATAACAAGGGACTTTAACACTCCTATTACAGAGCAGGACAGATCCTCTAAACAGAAATTAAACAAAGATATAAGAGATTTAAATGAGACCCTAAATCAACTGTGCTTGATAGACGCATATAGAACACTCCATCCCAAAGATAAAGAATATACATTCTTCTCATCACCCCATGGAATATTCTCCAAAATTGATCATATCCTGGGACACAAAACAAATATCAATAGAATCAAAAGAATTGAAATTTTACCTTGTATCTTTTCAGACCATAAGGCACTAAAGGTGGAACTCAACTCTAACAAAAATGCTCGACCCCAACCAAAGGCATGGAAATTAAACAATCTTCTGTTGAATAACAGATCGGTGCAAGAAGAAATGAAACAGGAAATCATTAACTTCTTTGAGGATAACAACAATGAAGACACAAGCTACCAAAAGCTGTGGGATACTGCAAAAGCAGTTTTGAGAAAAAAATTCATCACTTTAGATGCCTACATTCAAAAAACAGAAAGAGAGTGCATCAACATCTCACAAGAGATCTTATGGAATTGGAAAAAGAAGAACAATCTAAGCCTAAACTCAGTAGAAGAAAAGAAATATCCAAAATCAAATCAGAGATCAATGAAATTGAAAACAAAAGAATCATTCAGAAAATTAATGAAACAAGCTGTTGGTTTTTTGAAAAATAAATAAAATAGATAAATCATTGGCCAGACTAATGAGGAATAGAAAAGTAAAATCTCTAGTAACCTCAATCAGAAATGATAAAGGGGAAATAACAACTGATCCCACAGGGATACAAGAGATCATCACTGAATACTACCAGAAACTCTACGCCCAGAAATTTGGCAATGTGAAAGAAATGGATCAATATTTGGAATCACACCCTCTCCCTAGACTTAGCCAGGAAGAAATAGACCTCCTGAACAGACCAATTTCAAGCACTGAGATCAAAGAAACAATAAAAAATCTTCCAACCAAAAAATGCCCTGGTCCAGATGGCTTCACTCCAGAATTTTATCAAACCTTCAAGGAAGAGCTTATTCCTGTACTGCAGAAATTATTCCAAAACATTGAGGAAGAAGGAATCTTCCCCAACACATTCTATGAAGCAAACATCACCCTGATACCAAAACCAGGAAAAGACCCAAACAAAAAGGAGAATTTCAGACCAATCTCACTCATGAATATAGATGCAAAAATTCTGAACAAAATCCTAGTCAATAGATTACA
Source organism: Nycticebus coucang (assembly GCF_027406575.1). NCBI lineage: Eukaryota > Metazoa > Chordata > Mammalia > Primates > Lorisidae > Nycticebus > Nycticebus coucang. The sequence continues at coordinate 76,364,009 of NC_069793.1, forward strand.
GCTTATCATCAAAAAAGTCATTCATCATGATCAAGTAGGCTTCATCCCAGGGATGCAAGGCTGGTTGAACATACACAAGTCCATAAACGTTATCCACCATATTAACAGAGGCAAAAATAAAGATCATATGATCCTCTCAATAGATGCAGAAAAAGCATTTGATAAAATCCAGCATCCTTTTCTAAATAGAACACTGAAGAGTATAGGCATAGGTGGAACATTTCTAAAACTGGTTGAAGCTATCTATGACAAACCCACAGCCAATATTTTACTGAATGGAGTAAAACTGAAAGCTTTTCCTCTTAGAACTGGAACGAGACAAGGTTGTCTTCTGTCACCTTTACTGTTCAATGTAGTGTTGTAAGTTCTAGCCAATACAATTAGGCAAGACAAGGAAATAAAGGGAATCCAAATGGGAGCAGAGGAGGTCAAACTCTCCCTCTTTGCTGACGACATGATCTTATACTTAGAGAACCCCAAAGACTCAACCACAAGACTCCTAGAAGTCATCAAAAAATACAGTAATGTTTCAGGATATAAAATCAATGTCCACAAGTCAGTAGCCTTTGTATACACAAATAACAGTCAAGATGAGAAGCTAATTAAGGACACAACTCCCTTCACCATAGTTTCAAAGAAAATGAGGAATATACCTAACGAAGGAGGTGAAGGACCTCTATAAAGAAAACTATGAAATCCTCAGAAAGGAAATAGCAGAGGATATTAACAAATGGAAGAACATACCATGCTCATGGATGGGAAGAATCAACATTGTTAAAATGTCTATACTTCCCAAAGCAATCTACCTATTCAATGCCATTCCTATCAAAATACCAACATCATACTTTCAAGATTTGGAAAAAATGATTCTGCATTTTGTATGGAACCGGAAAAAACCCCGTATAGCTAAGGCAGTTCTTTGTAACAAAAATAAAGCTGGGGGTATCAGCATACCAGATTTTAGTCTGTACTACAAAGCCATAGTGGTCAAGACAGCTTGGTACTGGCACAAAAACAGAGACATAGACACTTGGAATCGAATTGAAAACCAAGAAATGAAACTAACATCTTACAACCACCTAATCTTCGATAAACCAAACAAGAACATACCTTGGGGGAAAGACTCCCTATTCAATAAATGGTGTTGGGAGAACTGGATGTCTACATGTAAAAGACTGAAACTGGACCCACACCTTTCCCCACTCACAAAAATTGATTCAAGATGGATAAAGGACTTAAATTTGGGACATGAAACCATAAAAATCCTCCAAGAAAGCATAGGAAAAACACTGGAAGATATTGGCCTGGGGAAAGACTTCATGAAGAAGACTGCCATGGCAATCGCAACAACAACAAAAATAAACAAATGGGACTTCATTAAACTGAAAAGCTTCTGTACAGCTAAGGAGACAATAACCAAAGCAAAGAGACAACCTACACAATGGGAAAGGATATTTGCATATTTTCAATCAGACAAAAGCTTGATAACTAGGATCTATAGAGAACTCAAATTAATCCACATGAAAAAAGCCAACAATCCCATATATCAATGGGCAAGAGACATGAATAGAACTTTCTCTAAAGATGACAGACGAATGGCTAACAAACACATGAAAAAATGTTCATCATCTCTATATATTAGAGAAATGCAAATCAAAACAACCCTGAGATATCATCTAACCCCAGTGAGAATGGCCCACATCACAAAATCTCAAAACTGCAGATGCTGGCGTGGATGTGGAGAGAAGGGAACACTTTTACACTGCTGGTGGGACTGCAAACTAGTACAACCTTTCTGGAAGGAAGTATGGAGAAACCTCAAAGCACTCAAGCTAGACCTCCCATTTGATCCTGCAATCCCATTACTGGGCATCTATCCAGAAGGAAAAAAATCCTTTTATCATAAGGACACTTGTACTAGACAGTCTATTGAAGCTCAATTTACAATCGCCAAAATGTGGAAACAGCCTAAATGCCCACCAACCCAGGAATGGATTAACAAGCTGTGGTATATGTATACCATGGAATACTATTCAGCCATTAAAAAAAAAATGGAGACTTTACATCCTTCGTATTAACCTGGATGGAAGTGGAAGACATTATTCTTAGTAAAGCATCACAAGAATGGAGAAGCATGAATCCTATGTACTCAATTTTGATATGAGGACAATTAATGACAATTAAGGTTATGGGGGAAGAAGCAGAAAGAGGGACGGAGGGAGGGGGTGGGGCCTTGGTGTGTGTCACATTTTATGGGGGCAAGACATGATTGCAAGAGGGACTTTACCTAACAATTGCAATCAGTGTAACCTGGCTTATTGTACCCTCAATGAATCCTCAACAATAAAAAAAAAAAAAAGACATGAAACTATAAAAATACTAGAGGAGAGTGCAGGGAAAACCCTTGAAGAAATCGGTCTGGGTGAGTATTTTTTTTTTTTTTTTTTTTTTGGTTTTTGGCCAGGGCTAGGTTTGAACCTGCCACCTGTCGCATATGGAACCAGCGCCCTACTCCTTGAGTCACAGGCGCCCCCCTGGGCGAGTATTTTATGAGGAGGACCCCCCCAGGCAATTGAAGCAGCTTCAAAAATACACTACTGGGACTTGATCAAACTCAAAAGCTTCTACACAGCCAAGAACACAGTAAGTAACGCAAGCAAACAATCCTCAGAATGGGAGAAAATATTTGCAGGTTATGTCTCCGACAAAGGTTTAATAACCAGAATCCACAGAGAACTCAAATGCATTAGCAAGAAAAGAACAAGGGAATCCCATCGCAGTCTGGGCAAGGGATTTGAAGAGAAACTTCTCTGAAGAAGACAGGCATGGGGTCTTCAGACATATGAAAAAATGCTCATCATCTTTAATCATCAGAGAAATGCAAATCAAAACTACTTTGAGATACCATCTAACTCCAGTGAGACTAGCCTATATCACAAAATCCCAAGACCAGAGATGTTGGTGCGGATGTGGACAAATGGGAACATTTTTGTACTGCTGGTGGGAATACAAATTAATACATTCCTCTTGTAAAGAAATATGGAGAACACTTAGAAATCTAAAAATAGAGCTGCCATTCCACCTGCAATTCCCTTACTGGGCATATAACCAGAAGTCAAAAATCACATCATAACAAAGATATTTGTATCAGAATGTTTATTGCAGCCCTATTCATAATTGCTAAGTCATGGAAAAAGCCTAAGTGCCCATCGATCCATGAATGGATTAATAAATTGTGGTATATGTACACCATGGAATATTATGCAGCCTTAAAGAAAGATGGAGACTTTACCTCTTTCATGTTTACATGGATGGAGCTGGAACATATCCTTCTTAGTAAAGTATCTCAAGAATGGAAGAAAAAGTATCCAATGTATTCAGCCCTACTATGAAATTAATTTAAGGCTTTCACATGAAAGCTATAACCCAGTTACAACCTAAGAATAGGGGAAGGGGGGAAAGGGAGGGGTAGGAAGGAGGAGGGAGTAGAGAGAGGGGGATTGATGGGATTACACCTGCGGTGCATCTCACAAGGGTGTATGTGAAACTTGGTAAATGTGGAATGTAAATATCTTAGCACAATAACTGAGAAAATGACAGGAAGTCTATGTCAACAATTGTGATGAAAGTGTGTCAAACGCTCTGTGAAACTAGTGTATGATGCCCCATGATCATATCAATGTACACAGCTATGATTTAATAAAAAAAAAAAGAAATACTTTCCTTTTAATAGGATATTTAATATATATATATATATTACACTACTGGGACCTGATCAAAGTAAAAAGCTTCTGCATAGCCAAGAACACAGTAAGTAAAGCAAGCAGACAGCCATCAGAATGGGAGAAGATATTTGCAGGTTATGTCTCCAATAAAGGTTTAATAACCAGAATCCACAGAGAACTCAAAGGTATTAGCAAGAAAAGAACAAGTGATCCCATCTCAGGCTGGGCAAGGGACTTGAAGAGAAACTTCTTTGAAGAAGACAGGTGCATGGTCTACAGATATATAAAAAATGCTCAGTATCCTTAATCATCAGAGAAATGCAAATCAAAACTACTTTGAGATATCATCTAACTCCAATAAGATTAGTCCATATTACAAAATCCCGAGACCAGAGATGTTGGCATGGATGTGGAGAAAAGGGAACACTTCTGCACTGCTATTGGGAATGCAAATTAATACATTCCTTTTGGAAAGATGTTTGGAGAACACTTAAAGATCTAAAAATAGACCTGCCATTCGATCCTATAATTTCTCTACTAGGTATATACCCAGAAGACCAAAAATCACATCATAACAAAGATATTTGTACCAGAATGTTTACTGTAGCCCAAATCATAATTGCTATGTCATGGAAGAAGCCCAAGAGCCCATTGACCCATGAATGATTAATAAATTGTGGTATATATACACCACAGAATATTATTCAGCCTTAAAGAAAGATGGAGACTTTACCTCTTTCATGTTTACATGGATGAATCTGGAACATATTCTTCTTAGCAAAGCATCTCAAGAATGGAAAAAAATGTATCCAATGTACTCAGCCCTACAATGAAACCAATTATAGCCCAAGAATATGGGCAAAGGAGATAGGAAGTGGAAAGGAAGAGAGAAGATGGGTGGAGGGAGAGTAATTGGTGGGACCACACCTATGGTGCATCTTACAAGGGAACATGTGAAATCTACTAAATGTAGAATATAAATGTCTTTACACAATAACTAAGAAAATGCCATGAAGGCTGTGTTAACCAGTTTGATAAAAATATTTGAAATTGTATTTAAAACCAGCACATTGTATCCTATGATTGCATTAATGTACAGCTATGTTAATAAAAAACAAAAGAAATTTATAACTGCAATAATATTGACATATAATCTTTTCTACTCCACACCTTTTGTTGAGATGAGGAAAGTGAAACTCAGAAAAGTAAACTCATTTCTCAAGGTCATTAAACAACCAGACAGTATCAGCACCAAGGCTGAAACCCAGTTCTATGTGATACCAGGCCTTGGGTTCTACCTTCAACAATATGTTACTTAACAGGCTATAGTATTGGAAAAAGTTCCTTCATTTACTGCTGATGACTTAAAGAAAATTGCTATAAGAATTATACAATTTTTTAAAGTTCAAGCCAACTTCTAAGCAGATGTTGCCTAAAGAGGAAAAAAAATAAAAATCAGTATAAATGAAAAACATCTATAGAAAAATACCCCAGGGCATTAGGTTGAACAATATGAAAATGTTGAATTCAAACTACTTTTGATCCACAAAAATGGGCATTTTATATTATTCAATAGGATAGTTCTTAGCAATTGGATTAACTTAGGATAATGGAGTAAAACCCAAGGATAAGCCTATCACATTGGCCTATATATTAAATGGTACCAATCAGTCTCTCTCACCTTTTCTCCTTCATGAGAAGGACCCACTTCCAACTCCCTTTGAAAGTGCCCTAAACTTTCTCTTTGTTCTTCCTAAATAAAATCTCTCTTTGTTACCATGAACTAATTAATAAACAAAAAAGATACCAATTGCATGAATCTTTCCATTTACATTTGAAAAAGCATTTATTCTAAAACCATGTTGTTTTGATCACTGTGGACTTGTAATACAGCCTAAAGTCTGGTAGGGTGATTCCTCCAGCTTTGTTTTTATTTCTAAGAATTGCCTCGACTATACAAGTGTTTTCTGGCTCCATAGGAAATGATGAACCATTTTTTTCAAAATTTTCAAAATATAATGTTGGTATTTTAATGGGGATTGCCCTGAATCTGTAGATTGCTTTAGGAAGTTTACACATTTTAATACTGTTGATCCTTGCCAGCCAGGAGCATGGTATATTCTTTCTTTTGTTAATGTTTTCTGCTATTTCTATTTTAGAGTTTCTTAATTCTCTTTGTAGAAGTCCTTTACCTGTTTTAGTTAGGTATATTCCTAGGTATTGCATATTCTTTGAAGCTATTGTAAAGGGAATTGCATCTCTGATGAGTTTCTCAACTTGGCTGTTATTGGCATATCCAAAGGCTACTGATTTGTGGACACCGATTTTACATACTGAGACATTGCTGTATTTTTTGATCACTTCCAGGACTCTTGTGGTTGAGTCTCTGGGTTCTCTAAGTATAAGATCATATTGTCAACAATAAATGAGAGTTTAACCTCCTCTGCCCCCATTTGAATGCCCTTTATTTCCATCTCTTGCCTGATTACACTGGCTAGAACTTCCAGCACTATGTTGAATAGTAGTGGTGACAGAGGACTGGATAGCCTTGTAAAAGATTGAAACTTGACCTACACTTTTCACTACTTAGGAAAATTGACTCAAGATGGATAAAATATTTAAATCGAAGGCAGGAAATGATAAAAATCTTAGAAGAAAGAGTGGGAAAAACTTGAAGATGTTGGTCAGAGGAAAGATTTTATAAGATGACTCCATCAGCAATGGCAACAACAAAAATTAACAAATGGGACTTATTAAACTGAAAAGCTTCTGCACAACTAATGACACAACAATCAAAGTAAACAGAGAATGTTGAGAATGGAAAAAGATATTACATGTTGTGAATCTGACAAAGTCTTGATAATCAGAATCTATAGAGAACTCAAATTAATCAACAAAAAAAAGAACAAACAGTCCCATCTATCAATGGGCAAGAGTCATGAACAGAACCTTCTCTGAGGAAGACAGATGGATGACTAACAAACATATGAAAAAATGCTCATTGTTCCTAATCATCCTAAAAATACAAACCAAGGCCGGTCCAGTGGCTCACACCTATAATCCTAGCACTCTGGGAGGCCAATGTGGGTGAATTGCCTGAGCTCACCAGTTCTAGACCAGCCTGAGCCAGAGGGAGACCTTGTCTCTTAAAATAGCCAGGTGTCGAGGAAGGCACCTATAGTTCCAGCTACTTGGGAGGCTGAGGCAAGAGAATCGCTTGAGCCCAAAAGTTTGAGATTGCTGTGAGCTATGTCGCCAGGCACTATACTGAGGGCAACAAAGTGAGAATCTGTCTCAAAAAAAAAAAAAAATGCAAATCAAAACCACCCTGAGATATCACCTAGCCTCAGTAAGATTAGCCCACATCACAAAATCCCAAACTTGCAGATGCTGGTGTGGATGTGGAGAGAAGGGAACACGTTTACACTGTTGGTGGGACTGCAACCTGATACAGCCTCTTTGGAAAGAAGTTTGGAGAATCCTCACAGACCTCAAATTAGATCTCCCATTTGACCCTGCAATCCCACTATTAGGCCTCTACCCAGAAGAAAAAAAATCATTTTTCATAGGACATATGCACCAGACTGTTTATGGCAGCTAAATTTACAATTGGCAAGACATGGTAACAACCTAAATGCCCATCAACTCAGGAATGGATTAACAAACTGTGATATTTGCATACCATTTAATACTATTCAGCTATGAGAAAATATAGTAACTTCACATCTTTTGTATTAACCTGGATAGAGTTGAAACACATTCTTCTTAGTAAATTGTAACAAGAATGGAAAAGCAAATATCCAATGTACTAAATGAAGCCAGTAGATGATCTAATTTATGCCCACATGGGAGAAAAACTCATTTCAATTCAAGATGGGAGAACAGAGTAGATGGCGAGAGGGCAGGGAGATTTGGGGTGCTCCCACTGAATGGGCGCAATGTAAGGGTGTATGGCACACCTTTTGGATGCAGATCATAACTACAAGAGGGACTCTGCCTAACAAATTCAAATATGATTTTGTCATTTGTACCCTCACATTAATTAATTTTAACAATAGCATTTATTTATTCAGTAAATATTTACTGAGCACTTCCTATGTACAGTATTCAGGTTTCATGTTTATGAGACAAAAAGATGAATAAGATCCAAACATCAGGCTGAAGAAGAATGTTAATACTAAGAGTAAAATATGGTCATCATCATTATAAAACAATAGCTCCTCTTTGTTAATCAGAATGTGATAAGAACAATAGTACAATCATGCTCTGCATGGCAACATTTCAGTCAATGACAGACCACATATACAATGGTGTCCCGTAAGATAACAACATCACATTTTTCCTGTACCTTTTTTTTATTCTAGATATGTTCTTTAAAGTTAGACAAACACTCTTTTATTTTTCAAATGAGGAAACTGAGGCTCAGGAAAATAAAAAGTCTCAAGCAAACTATAGAGCTCATAAATACCAGAGCCAGTATTTGAACTCAGGCCAGTCTTCAAAACCTATGCTAATTCTAGTTAATAGTGTTGATAAATAATTTTAAAGAATGTGAGGGGAGGAATAAAAACTGACCTATTGAACACAATGAACACTATTCTGGTAACAGACACACTGAACCCCGACTTAAGCATTAAACATGGTATCTGTGTAACAAAACCATTCATATCCCTTTAATATTTTGAAATTCTAAAAAAGGAAGGTGAGGTTGTTGAGCAAATAAAATGCTTACATACTACAGATGAGAGGGACAATTGGGAAACTACTGGTTAAGATCTGCTACAGCTAAACATAAGCATATCCTAAAACCTAGAAATCTTATGATACATTTTGTATGATAAATATTGTCACACACTTGTCCAGTTTTAAGTCTTTCAAGGAACCAGTTTCTGGCTTTCCTTACCCTCTTTAGTTTATCTTTGACTTTTTTATTATAATAACTTCTGCTTATATTTTTCTTTTCTTGGAGTTTAATTTGTAATGCTTTTATCAGTATCTTTTGTTGAATGCATTCTAAAAATGTCAGGTTTTTTCCAGCTAATGTAAGCATTTTTTTCTTAAAGTAACATTTTTATTATATTTATAAGTCATATTATATGACTGTTTTTTGTTAGTATTTATTTATAAGTGTCATAATTTCTTTAGAATTTCTTCAATGTGGAAATATGTTTTAATCCTCCAATTATTTGGAGGTATACTTTTGGTTCAGTTAATTTTGGCACCCATAGCTAGTGGTTAGGGTGCCAGCCACATGCACCAGGGCTAGTGGCTAGTGGGTCAAACCTGGGTTAAACAACAATTACAACTATAACAACAACCACCAAAAAAAAGAAATAAAATAAAAAAATAACAGCCAGGCGTGTGGCAACTGCCTGTAGTCCCAGCTACACTTTCAGTTTGTACAAGCATAAATACAGAAGGGATCCTATGATGTCAGAGGATCCCCAAGGTAGGATATTAAAGATACTTGACTTGAGCTATGGCAGTGTCTTATTACACCTGCAAAAGTCTCATCAAAAACCTCATAATAACTAAAAACAAACCAAAAGCCTCATGACACCCATTGGCACGGAGTTGCTAGGATAAGAGGTAAGGCAGAGAAGATATAAAAGTACCAACAGAAGAGGGTTTCTAATGTTAAACTAAACTAACTAAAACTAACTAAATTTCATTTTGCTTTTCTTTAAATTTTTTTCTGTACTTATATCTCCATGGTTCTTCGTGAAAAGAAAGGCCAATTAGGCCAAAGCATTCAGATATCTCTAGGTCTTCTGGCCACATCACCATTTAGAAAGTCAGATGGAATCTTGTCATCTCCTCCTCCCATTTTAAGCCAGTTAATTGTTTCCCATTCTCCTGGAATCCTTTGGCACCTTTGCACCTAAGTCAAGCCTCACTTTGCACCCATCTCCCCGGTATCTCTATACTTCAACCACACTGGTCTCCCTCTCCCTATAAAGCTGAGCTTCCTTCTCCTCAGGACCTTCATTCATGCTGTTTGCTTCACTCCTGGTTACTTTACTTGTCTTTCAAATATTATCTCAAGTGTCTAAGACTAATCTTCCAAGAACCCATCTCTGTTTCCACAGACCTCTTTTCGTCCTCCTATGGTTACATGCCTTCACAATACTTAGCACTACTTAAAACTATTTATTCATTGCACATATGACTGTTGGCTGTTGTATTTATTAAACTGCAAATGGTATGAGAGCAGGGAGTGAGTTTGTAATCCATCATAATAAAACCAGTGCCCGGAAGTTACCTTTGTACACACAAGAAATGGAAGTATTTATAAAATTAAAGATTTCTTAGAAAATTATTAATATTCTTTTCTCTCACCTGCATTGGGTATAATCCAAAGTTCTTGCTCCTTATCATTCGGTGATTCTTCCTCAGAAACTTCATGCTTTAGAACTGCTTTTATTTTGGGTCTTTGGAGCATACTTTGTAAATTAGTTTCTGCCTTTAAACATTTTCTCTCACTGTTTCCCTCTGTAGATGAAATGTCCCCCTACATTCTACTCATCATGATTCTTAGACATTTTGAAGAGAGGCCCATGTTGCTCCTTCCAGATTCACAGTAATTAATCTTCCTTCAGCACTCCAAAAAACATTTTTATTTCTTCACTTTTTGTATGTATGTTTGTTTTATGGACCTCAGAATTGTCAGTTTTCAAACTTACTGGTCACATCATATTTCAGGATTTGAGCCTGAAGTCTCTAGTTGACAGATAGAAGCAAGTCCACAGTTACCTATTTTTTGAACTCTACACAATCATTCAATTGACAAATGCCAGTAATAGGTAAGAAGTGACAGAAATACCCGATATAGAACAATCTTGGTAAATCAAACAGCATGTACTTACCTGAATTATATAAAATAAAATCAGCATAGTCAGGATACCCCACAGAGAAATCAGCCAGGTTTACCACAACATAAAGACATGTGCATATTTTTGGCCCACAGCCTCACAGTTGCAGATGACATCTGTATGAGCAATAGTCACGTCAGAACTCATGGAAGCATTAACAGCCACCTTTATACATTCAAGCTAATCTGTATAAGTGCCAAATACCTTCTCACCTTGGCCTGGAACATCCATCAATCTCAAGGCTCTCTACTTTACAATATATGCATGGGCTACATGACATGTAACCAAGCTCTCGCTCCTCACCCTCATACATTCCAGGCAAGGTCAGGCCTAATCTGACAATAATCCAGTACTGCAAAACCAGAAAAAAAATATTTTGCCAATTATCTCAGGGAAATAATAACAAGTCCCACTATTAAGCTCATTTTATAGACCCATGTATTGCTACTGTTACTGTTTTGTGTTTTTCCTTCGATTTCCAATATTGAAAAGAAGATAGCACACAAAATCCAAATTTCTTGTTTCTCTTAAAAATTCAGAGGGAAACCAGTGACTTATCTTTCTCCATTCCTGCAAAGAGTTTAGTTATAACTGTCCTTGTTAAAGCAGAATGTATTCCCCAATTTGTTCTATTTCCTGCCACCCCATATTGCATTTGCATGGACAATCACATTTATTCATATTACCTCCCTGAATACTATAGTCCTATGCTTTTTCGAATATTCATCTGAATTGCAAGCTCTTTGTGGGCAGTGTCCTTGCCCTACTTATATCAGCTTTTTCCTCTTAGATTGCCTAATACATTATGCTGGTACTGATTTTAAGCACTGGAAAAAGTAGACTTGTAGTAAGAGCAATGGATGTAAAGTTCAATTCTTAGTTCTCTCCCTTGGTAGTTTTATGGTCATGGGAATGTTTCTTCATATGTCAAGTAGAAATACCTATCACACACTTTTGGTAGGATTACCAAGAATTAGATAACATTATGCAAAGTATCAAAAATATGATAGACACCCTATAGATTCTCATTTATCATTTTTACTTTTACTTGACTGATTGCAGAAAACCTGCAAAGAGAAATGAAGCCTAACTCATCAGGCCAGTAAAAGACACATTAAACAGATGGCAAAGCAACAAAGAGATGAGACCTGAGAGACCAACTTGGAGAAGCCAAGAATGTGACGTTTAATCAATATGTAAATGTTGGCACAAAAGGACCTAGAGGATGCTGAATACATTTTCTTCTCCCAATAATGAGGACACAAAACCACTCCAACAGGCTGTGCAGATCTCCAAGTCTATTACACCTGGGATGGTCTTGCCTGGTGCTATCTGTAATTTGCATGGCAGATAAAAGCAGGACCTGAAATAAGGAGACAGAGCCTGCTGAGGCAATTGTATCGCACAGGCCAGGTGGGAAGGTCCATACACAAAACAAACTAATAGATTCACACCCTCAAGAGCTGCTCCCTATACAGATAACAATGGCAAACACACAGTAATTAGTATGGCATTTGTTTTGTTATTATCACTTTTATTATAATTTTTATTACTTATGCTAAGGTATATTGAGCACTTGCTATGATTAGGTTCTGTGAAAATACTTCACATACTTTTTTTGAGACAGAGCCTCAAGCTGTTGCCCTGGGTAGAGTGCCGTGGCATCACAGCTCACAGCAACCTCCAACTCCTGGGCTCAAACGATTTTCCTGCCTCCACCTCCCAAGTAGCTGGGACTACAGGCACCCACCATAATGCCCGGCTACATTTTGGTTGCAACCATCATTGTTGTTTGGTGGGCCCGGGCTTGATTTGAACCCGCCAGCTCAGGTGTATGTGGCTGGCGCCTTAGCCACTTGAGCCACAGGTACCGAGCCAACTTCACACATTTTTTACAATTAATCTTCAGTACAGCTCTGTATAGTAAGTTGAAATAGGTGCTATTACTATCTTCTTTTTTAAAATAAGGTATTTAACTCCCATAGGAATTAAATAACTTGAAACTTCTCATATGTCTTGTAACTGACTGAGCTACAGTTTGAGCTACAGTTTAAACTAACATCTGTCTGGTATCATCTTCTTAAATACTTAGAGATAAACATTGTCATCATTGATGTCATTATCATTGGTGTCATAACCATCATTGTCAGGGTTATCAAATGCTGTCACTGCCCTTGATTGGTTTGTGGTCTACTACACGAGCAAAAGCATAAATAAAGGCTATGGCTATCTTGCCTTCCAATCAATAACAGTTGGTATATTGTTTTGGGTATTTTTCCTTTCTTCCTAGCCCTATAGAGGCTGGCAAAATAATCAGTTCACCTAAGCCCATCTAAAATAAAAATCCATTGCTTGTTTTTTCATCTGCAATACTCCCACTAGTATTTTCACATGAGTACTGGAAAAGAATATATCACTTGATAATGCAAGCTAACTACAGAGTACTTTCTCAATATCTCTAACCACTGATCTTTGTTCTTTTTTCTAGAATCTTATAGAATAAATCTAGCTGCACTCAAACAGGAAAAGAGAATAAGCAAAATAAACAAAATGAAAAAACTTGTATGTTCAAAAACTAAAGCAATCCCCTCTAAAACCACTACCTTTTGCAAATAAACTAAGAGTACTACATTATTAGTGGCCTACTGTAGGTATTGATTGGAGAAAGCAAACAGTTGTTAAATAATCACTTTGAACTCTTCGATTTGAAGACTTATTTAACCTGACAAGACCAAGCCTATAATTCAATGGCATTCCTGGCTTTCACAGTTCCTTCAAAACACAAGCACTAATGTACCCAGTATTCCTAAGTCCATCTTGACTAAAACATTGAGCACATCAGCAGACAATTTATTTGTCAACAAATACTTATTATGTATTGATTATGTCCCAGGAGTGTGATGGGTGCTGGCAAGAAAGCCAACTTTATTAAACAAAACAAAGTTTATAAAACAAATTTCCTGCCAATGTTGGAGTTTACATTCTACACAGTTATACTAACAGTAAATAATAGACATCTAACTTGGTAAGTGCTACAAAGAAAAAGCATGCAAGAAGACTGAGAGTGACTAGGATAGAATGCCATTTTACATAACATAGCTGGGAACTTCTCTCTGATGAACAGACATTTGATAAAAGACTTGCAGGAAGTAAGGAAGGAAGTTCTGTGTATGTCCAGGTGAAGGTAACAGTAGCACACCTCACAACAGTCCTTGAGGTGAAAGTATACATGTTATACTCAATGAACAGAAAGAAGAAAGGAGTAAGCCAAGGGGAGGGTGGTGAAAATGAAAGAAAGGCAACTGGTAAAGATAGTGTAGAGGCAAATATAAGGCCTTATAAATATAGGGCAAGAATTTTTATTTTATTCTAGAAGTCATGGAAAGATTGTAAGCATAGGAGAATCACTGGATATAAATGGTTGAAAATATAAAGAATGAGAGTGAGGATGTCAGTGGAAAAGCTATTACAGCAGCCAAATAAAAGGTGTGGTGACTTGTACTATGACACAATGTAGAAAGTAATGAGCATGGTCAGATTTGGGATATAGAAGAGAATTTGGTGATATACTGTATGTGGTATTAGTATTCCAGGGCTTCCATAATAAAATGCTGCCAACCAGGAAGCTTAAACAACAGAAACTTATTTTCTCAAAGTTTCGGAGGCCAAAGTCCTACACACAGATGTATTCACATGGTGGTGCCCCTGTGTGCCACATGTATGTGTCCCAACCTCCTCTTATGAGCACAAATTGGATTAGATCCCACCTACATGACCTCATTTTATCGTAATTGCCTCTTCAAGGCCCTATCTCAAAATACAGTCACATTGTGAGTTACTACATATTAGGGATTCAATCTATGAATTTGGGGGATCATAATTAGGCCCACAACAAAAAAAGAATGTCAGAGGAAGAGAGAATATCAGAACCACTCTCATTTTTTTTTTCTGTTCTCAGTATTAAAAAGATTAGAGTTATCATTTACTGAAAGGGAAGGAGAAATTGAATGTTCGAAGGTAAAAATTATCCAAGCACCATGTTGGGTGGGCAGTTGTATTTGATACTGGAATTCATAGAAAAGACAGGGATAGAAATATACACTGATTTTTAGCAAATATATGATATTTAAAACACAGGGAAGTTAAAATTCCCTAGAGATCATGTTCAGGTATAGAATGAAATAAGTATGAAGCTTGAGACACAACCCCCTGCAATATAAAAAGTACAAGAGTAGAGGAGGCTGAGAAAGAGTCACAGGTGGCAGAAGAACCCAGGATGCAGATGTCTGAGAAGTGCAGTGAATAAACATTTCCAGATGGAAAGAAGGACCAAATTTATCATGTTATGCAAAGAAGAAGAGTGAGATGAAGAGTGGCCACTGGCTGTTTCAACCTGGAGGTTGTTAATGACAAAAGCAATATTGGTGAAACGATAGAGATGAAAGCTTGACTCCCCACATAAAACAGTGGTTTCTGCAGCCCACTGTGCTGTCTTACTCCAATACCCTGAGTAACCCTCTGCATGTTTGCCTGGGTTCAATTTTCTTCTCACTCCCCACTGATTAAGTCCAACAGGTCCTCAACTTGATTAGGAACCTGAGAGTTCACCTACCTCTTGCCACCTTATTCTTTCCACAGGCTGAAGTCAACTATCCCTTGGGGTTTTGTGCTGAGTGAAATGAGCCATCTCGAGTCATAATTTTTCCATGAACTCAGACTAAGAATCCCAGCTACTCACTAGAACTAACTACCTGTTCCCATTTTAAACACTCTTTGTGTCTGACTCTAGATAAAGTAGAAAATTAATTACCTATGAAGTTAAGCACAGGAAAAATCCAAACCATACCTTCTTCTAAACATATTTTCACAATTATCCATTTTATAAGCTAAGTCACTTTAAAATTTAAAGCATTATTTGCTATAGGAGATGGCAACTGAAGATGGTTGAAACCACCAGGCCATGAATAATCCACCGGTGGTAGCATAGTGGTTCCAATATCTCTCACATGGATGTGGTGGTATGTTTCCTAACACATCACTCAAGTAATTTCATACCGATAACATACAAATTGTAGCTATTGTTAGTCATTTTAAGTTTGGGCCAGAAAAACCTATTTTAGAAAATGAATTGCAATCAGACAAGTATGGACAAATTATATTAACAAGCTGGATTTGTAAAATGAAATCAGAAAAAGAAAATGTTATCCTTTTTCTTCCCCACTGCCCATTCAGACATACTCTATGGGCAGCCTGTTTAACAACTGCTCCTGGAATGTTGTTTCTAAATCACAAAACAATCAAAGGCAGCCAGCCACAAAACAGTTGTGCTTACATTTACATGAAACTCTAGAAAAGAAAAATCTAAATTTTAGGGACAGGAAAAATATCCATGATGCCTTAGAGAATGTGAAAGTTTTGCTGGGATGAAACATAAGAATTTTGGAGGTGACAAATGCTTTGGTAATGAATATATGGTATATGAGCATAGAAAGTTACCAAAACTCATCAAAATGTACACTTTAAATGGCTGCTTTTTATGTTTTATAAATTATACTTTGATAAGCTTTTTTAAAAAAATGTATATTTATGTACATGAATGCACACACATTTATACATACACATTCCTACATTATGCATATATTATACAGATCTATATACAAAATGGCCATAAAGTTTGGGTGCAATTTAAAATAGTGTGCAATTGCACACGAACTTTATGGTCAACCTATATATCTTTATCTACATACATCTCTCTATATAGATAGAATTCCTAAATTAGATATGAGAGTTACATATAATGTACCATATCTGCCCTTATAGAATTGCTTTCAGTGATAGTTGCTATATTTATAAACATTATCATACTAGCCCCAAAAGACATAGTAAAAAGTAGCCTCTTCAACTCAAACTGTATTTTGCTTTTCAGTGGAGGAATGCTTTCCAGTGTGTTATTCACATGTTGTAAAATACGCTTTCCATGAGCATGAACAAGAAAAAATGTAGTAATATGTGAGCTACTTGCAAACAATTGTGTCTGTTTTTACCCTATGAATACTGAATCACATAAAGAATAATTTCCATCTTCTGGACTACTTCTGCAAAACTCAGAACTTTGAAAACTTTGGGTTTCATCGAACACATTATTAAATGTATATTAACATTATGACATTTCTTGTATTTTTCCCTGATTAACATTAGACTCTCTTATATTAGCACTAATTTATTATCATAAATAAGAATAAAGAAAATAAAGTGAGAAGCATATCGTTAAAAATTTCTGTTAACCAAAAAAAAATATTGGTACATATAAAGGAAGATAAATACGATCAGACACATATTTAAACTCTAAGTTCTAATGACCTGCCCAATTGTCCTTGATGTGTATGAAACATAAATGTTCATCACAGAATCTAAACATATACAAAACAGAATCTGTTTCTCAGAATCATTCTGAGAAATCTATGCTGTGGGTCAAGAGGATACATTCTAAAAACATAATGTTACTAGAGAGACACTGAGTCTTGTCCTGCAAATCAAACAAAAGAAAGCTATAACCCAGTTATAACCCAAGAATAGGGGGAAGGGGGAAAGGGAGGGGAGGGAGGAGGGCAGTGGGTGGAGGGAGGATGATTGGTGGGATTACACCTGTGGTGCATCTTACAACGGTATATGTGAAACTTAGTAAATGTAGAATGTAAATGTCTTAACACACTAACTAAGAAAATGCCAGAAAGGCTACGTTAACCAGTGTGATGAAAATGTGTCAAGCGGTCTAAAAAACCAGTATATGGTGCCCCATGATAGCATTAATGTACACAGTTATGATTTAATTAAAAAAAAAAGAAAGAAATAAGTCACTTCAATTGCATTAGGTGGATAAATGGGAATTTAATAATGCTCATCTCACTGTGTTGATGTAAGCATTACTTAAAATAATGTTAATAAGAGAGTCTGGCAGTGTTGGTGTTTTCAAAAAAAGATGATGAAAGTAAATTATACAAACAGCATGTAAGAATACAATTGTTGGTGATTTATTAATGAGGAAGAGTAAGGCAGAAGAGCATGCATATTATAAATAGCTGCTTCTCAAACAACAAAATCAAAAGTATTTTGGTATTTTTTGACAGTTGTCTGGGTTTTTTATTTTTTTTTTTATTCTTGGGGATTCATTGAGGGTACAATAAGCGAGGTTACACTGATTGCATTTGTTAGGTAAAGTCCCTCTTGCGATCATGTCTTGCCCGCAGAAGGTGTGGCACACACCAAGGCCCCACCACCCTCCCTCCTTCCCTCTATCTGCTTTTCCTTCCCCCCATAACCTTAATTGTTATTAATTGTCCTTATATCAAAATTGAGTACATAGGATTCATGCTTCTTCATTCTTGTGATGCTTTACTAAGAATAATGTCTTCCACTTCCATCCAGGTTAATATGAAGGATGTAAAGTCTCCATTTTTTTTAATAGCTGAATAGTATTCCATGGTATACAGATACCACAGCTTGTTAATCCATTCCTGGGTTGGTGGGCATTTAGGCTGTTTCCACATTTTGGCAATTGTAAATTGAGCTGCAATAAACAGTCTAGTACAAGTGTCCTTATGATAAAAGGATTTTTTTCCTTCTGGGTAGATGCCCAGTAATGGGATTGCCAGAGCAAATGGGAGGTTTAGCTTGAGTGCTTTGAGGTTTCTCCATACTTCCTTCCAGAAAGGTTGTACTAGTTTGCAGTCCCACCAGCAGTGTAAAAGTGTTCCCTTCTCTTCACATCCACACCAGCATCTGCAGTTTTCAGATTTTTGAGATGTGGGCCATTCTCACTGGGGTTAGATGGTATCTCAGAGTGGTTTTAATTTGCATTTCTCTAATATATAGGGATGATGAACATTTTTTCATGTTTGTTAGCCATTCGTCTGTCTTCTTTAGAGAAGGTTCTGTTCATGTCTCTTGGCCATTGATATATGGGATTGTTGGCTTTTTTCATGTGGATTAATTTGAGTTCTGTATAGATCCTAGTTATCAAGCTTTTGTCTGATTCAAAATATGCAAATATCCTTTCCCCTTGTGTAGGTTGTCTCTTTGCTTTGGTTGTTGTCTCCTTGGTTCTACAGAAGCTTTTCAGTTTAATGAAGTCCCATTTGTCTATTTTTGTTGTTGTTGCAATTGCGATGGCAGTCTTCTTCATGAAGTCTTTCCCCAGGCCGATATCTTCCAGTGTTTTTCCAATGCTTTCTTTGAGGATTTTTATTGTTTCATGCATTAAATTTAAGTCCTTTATCCATCTTGAATCAATTTTTGTGAGTGGAGAAAGGGGTGTGTCCAGTTTTAGTCTTTTACATGTAGATATCCAGTTCTCCCAACACCATTTATTGAACAGGGATTCTTTCTGATGGTCACTTTATATTGGTCAAGGGAAAAATACAACAAGAAGACTTTTCAATTCTAAATATTTATGCACCAAATTTAAATGCTCCCAGATTCTTGAAACAGACCTTACTCGGTCTGAGCAATATGATATCCGATAATACTATAATACCAGGGTACTTTAACACTCCTCTTACAGAGCTGGACAGATCCTCTAAACAGAAATTAAACAAAGATATAAGAGATTTAAAGGGGACCCTAGGACAACTACGCTTGATAGACACATATAGAACACTCTATCCCAAACATAAAGAATATACATTCTTCTTATCACCCCATGGAACATTCTCCAAAATTGATCATATCCTGGGACACAAAACAATTATCAACAGAATAAAAAGAATTGAAATTTTACCTTATATCTTCTCAGACCATAAGGCACTAAAGGTGGAACTCAACTCTAACAAAAACGTTCGACCCCACCCAAAGGCATGGAAATTAAACAATCTTCTGTTGAATAAAAGATGGGTGCATAAAGAAATAAAACAGAAAATCATTAACTTCCTTGAGCATAACAACAATGAAGACACAAGCTACCAAAACCTGTGGGATACTGCAAAAGCAGTTTTGAAAGGAAAATTTATCGCTTTAGATGCCTACATTCAAAAAACAGAAAGAGAGCGCATCAACAAACTCACAAACTATCTTATGGACTTGGAAAAAGAAGAACAATCTAAGCCGAAACTCATTAGAAGAAAAGAAATATCCAAAATCAAATCAGAGATCAATGAAATTGAAAAGAATCATTCAGAAAATTAATGAAACAAGGAGTTGGTTTTTAGAAAAAATAAATAAAATAGATAAACCATTGGCCAGACAAACGAGAAATAGAAAAGTAAAATCTCTAGTCACCTCAATCAGAAATTTTAAAGGGAAAATAACAACTGATCCCACAAAGATAAAAGAGATCATCTCTGAATACTACCAAAAACACTATGCCCAGAAATTTGACAATGTGAAGGAAATGGATCAATATTTGGAATCACACCCTCTCCCTAGAGTTAGCCAGGAAGAAATAGAGCTCCTGAACAGACCGAGTTCAAGCACTGAGATTAAAGAAACAATAAAAAATCTTCCAACCAAAAAATGCCCTGGTCCAGATGGCTTCACACCAAAATTCATTTTTTTTTCTTTTTCATTTCCTTTTTTTTTTTCTTTTATTAATCCATAGCTGTGTACATTGATATGATCATAAGGCATCATTCACTAGCTTCACAGACCGTTTGACACACTTTCATCACACTGGTTAACATAGCCTTCCTGGCATTCTCTCAGATACTGTGCCAAGACACTTACATTCCACATTTACCAAATTTCACATATACCCTTCTAAGATGCACCACTGGTGTAATCCCACCAATCCCCTTCCCTCTACCCAACTACCCGCTTCCTCCCCTCCTTTCCCCCTTCCCCCTTTTCTTAGGTTGTAACTGGGTTATAGCTTTCATGTGAAAACCCTAAATTAGTTTCATAGTAGGGCTGAGTACATTGGGTACGTTTTCTTCCATTCTTGAGATACGTTACTAAGAAAAATATGTTCCAGCTCCATCCATATAAACATGAAAGAGGTAAAGTCTCCATCTTTCTTTAAGGCTGCATAATATTCCATGGTGTACATATACCACAATTTATTAATCCATTCGTGGATCGATGGGCACTTGGGCTTCTTCCATGACTTAGCAATTATGAATAGGGCTGCAATAAATATTCTGGTACAAATATCTTTGTTATGATGTGTCTGTAGGCTGTGCACCTGACTTCCTCCGAGAAGTTTCTCTTCAAATCCCTTGCCCAGCCTGCGATGGGATCCCTTGTTCTTTTCTTGTTTATACGTTTGAGTTCTCTGTAGATTCTGGTTATTAAACCTTTGTCAGAGACGTAACCTGCAAAAATCTTCTCCCATTCTGAGGGCTCTTTGCTTGCTTTACTTACTGTGTTCTTGGCTGTGCAGAAGCTTTTTAGTTTGATCAAGTCCCAGTAGTGTATTTTTGAAGCTGCTTCAATTGCCCGGGGGATCCTCCTCATAAAATATTCGCCCAGACTGATTTCTTCAAGGGGTTTCCATGCACTCTCCTCTAGTATTTTTATAGTTTTATGTCTTAACTTTAAACCTTTAATCCAGTGAGAGTCTATCTTAGTTAAGGGTGAAAGGATTTGAGACTTCTAAAGGTTGCCTGCCAGTTCACCCAGCACCATTTGTTAAATAGGGACTCTTTTCCCCCACTGTATGTTTTTAATTGGCTTGTCAAAGATTAAATAATGGTAAGTAGCTGGATTCATCTCTTGGTTCTCTATTCTGTTCCAGACATCTACTTCTCTGTTTTTGTGCCAAACTACTATCGATTTGTAGTATATTCTGAGGTCTGGTAGCGTAATTCCTCCTGCTTTGTTTTTATTTCTGAGTAATGTCTTGGCTATTAGAGGTTTTTTCTGATTCCATATAAAAGGAAGCATTGTTATTTCAAGATCTTTAAAGTATGACAGTGGAGCTTTAATGGGGATTGTGTTGAAATTATATATTGCTTTGGATAGTATGGACATTTTAACAATGTTGATTCTTCCCAGCCATGAGCATGGTATGTTTTTCCTTTTGTTAACATTTTCAGCTATTTCTTTTCTTAGAGTTTCATAGTTCTCTTTATAGAGATTTTTCACGTCCTTTGTCAGATAAATTCCCAAATATTTCATCTTCTTTGGCACTACTGTGTATGGGATAGAGTCCTTAACTGGTTTTTCAACTTGACTATTGTTGGTGTATATAAAAGCTACTGATTTATGAATGTTCATTTTGTAACCTGAGACGCTGCTGTATTCCTTGATCACTTCTAAGAGTTTTGTAGTAGAGTCCCTAGTGCTTTCCAGATATACAATCATATCATCTGTGAAGAGAGAAAGTTTGATCTCTTTTGACCCTATATGGATACCCTTGTTTGCCTTTTCTTCCCTAATTGTGTTGGCTAAAACATCCATTACAATGTTAAAAAGCAATAGAGACAATGGGCAGCATTGTCTGGTTCCTGATCTGAGTGGAAATGATTCCAATTTAACTCCATTCAATATATATTGTCTGTGGGTTTGCTGTAGATGTTTTCTATCAGTTTAAGAAATGTTTCTTCTATACCGATTTTCTTAAGTGTTCTGATCATGAAGAAATGCTGCATAGTATCAAAAGCTTTTTCTGCATCGATTGAGAGAATCATATGGTCTTTGTTTTTTTTTATTTGTTTATGTGCTGCATTACATTTATAGATTTACATATATTGAACCAGCCTTGAGACCCTGGGATAAAACCGACTTGGTCATGACGTATAATATGTTTGATGTGTTGCTGGATTCTGTTTGTTAGGATCTTGTTGAATATTTTTGCATCTGTATTCATTAATGATATCGGTCCATAATTTTTTTTCTTGTTGGGTCTTTTTCTGGTTTGGGGATCAGGGAGACGTTTGCTTCATAGAACGTGTTGGGTAGTCTTCCTTCTTTTTCTACCTTTTGGAACAGGTTGAGTAATATAATTACTAATTCCTCTTTAAAAATTTGGTAGAATTGTGACGTGAAACCATCTGGTCCCCGGCTTTTCTTTTTAGGTAGGTTTTGTATGGTTGATGCTATTTCCGAACTTGATATGGGCCTGTTCAACATTTCCACTTGATTCTGGCTAAGTCTTGGAAGGTGATGTGCTTCCAAGTATTGGTCAATTTCCTTCAGATTTCTATATTTCTGCAATAAATTTTATTGTAATATTCATTAAGGATTTTTTTGATTTCTGAGGAGTCTGCTGTTATTTCATCTTTGTCATTTTTGATTAATGAGATTACAGATTTTACTCTTTTTTTCCTGATTAGGTTGGCCAAAGGTTTATCTATTTTATTGACCTTTTCAAAAAACCAGCTTTTTGATTTATTGATCTGTTGTATTATTCTTTTGTTTTCAATTTCATTTAATTCTGCTCTAATTTTGGTTAGTTCTTTTCGTCTACTGAGTTTGGGGTTGGAATGTTCTTCCTTTTCCAGTTGCTTGAGATGTCCCATTGAGTTGTTAACTTCCTCTCTTTCTGTTCTCTTCAGGAAGGCTTGCAGTGCTATAAATTTCCCTCTTAGAACTGCCTTTGCGGTGTCCCAGAGGTTCTGATAGTTCTTGTCTTCTTTGTCATTTTGTTACAAAAATTTGGCGATTTCTCTTTTTTATGTTTGTAAAAAATGCAAAATTTAAAGCTAAAAGTATCCAATATTCTCTAAATAGTACAAAGACTTTCATGTTATCTTCCAATCATACCTAATAATAAGAATATATAACATATGAGTGGATGAAAGTATAGTTAAAGTCAGTAATGAAATAGATTACAAAACACTGGTTTTCTTAGAGGAAGATTTAGAAATAGTAGAGTCAATTTTCCGATGGTAATAATCAAAACAAATAAAAGTATATTTCAAGGTAAGAAACTTGACTTAAATGCAGTGGATAATTAATGTACTCAGTTATTCAAAGATATTTGAATGCCTGCTGTAAGCAGGCCTTGATCATGACAAACAAAATACATAAATAAATTTCTGCCCAGAAAGAATTAAAAGCCTTGTGATAATAGGAATCTTATTTTCTTTAATATTAACCAACTCATCTAACTAAGCCAGAAGTATTGGATTGTTTATAGTACAATCCCTTAAAATATTTTATAAATAATATTTCCCCTTGTTTCTTCATCTTTCCTTGTCTAATGCTTTGTTTGTTAAATCATCTTTTTAGGCAAAATCAAAAAGTTTTGCCTACAGTATAGCATGACTATAGCTAACACTGTACATTGGAAATATACTGAGAAAATAGATTTTATATGTTCCAACTACAACAAAACAAAAAGAATAACTATCTGAGAAGAGAAGTTGACTATCTTGAGTCTAGTAATTATTTCACAATGTGTATTTTAAAAATCATATCGTATGCTATAAAATTTATATTTGTATTAAAATTATTTTAAATAAATGAATAAAACATTCCCCTTACATATATCATCTTGCCTTTTCTCCTCTTACTTTTTTCACTTTTACCACTCTATTAAATTGTTAAGATCACTACTTATTGATTGTTGTATTGATAACGTAATGGAAATTTTTATCCTTCATTTCATTAAATTTCTATGTGCACTCCCTTGATAATGAGTTCCCACTCATGCTACACTTACTTGGTCTCCCCAACTGTATTATAGAGAAAAAAAAAGTTTATAACAATGCTTTGTAAATTTTATGACCTTCAGTATGTAAGAAGGATTGGAAAAATGTTTTCAATAGACCAAGGAACTACATACTCTGATGTCTTAATACATCAAAATTTGGACAATCGAAGACCTGTTCCAAAAACTGTCTGGAGATTAGACATGTGTAAGTTTCAGAACATTCAGATGGTGAGAAGGTAGACTGTAAGATTGTAAGGTGGTAAATTTCAAAGGGTTATTTGAAACTGGATTCTTATAATGAATTTTAAAGAGATTGCAACGTAGTTATCGGTAACAACGTCTAGAAAACTTGAAATACTTTGTTATGGCTTTAAACTTTAGAATAAATAGCATGGAATCACTCTTAGTGGTAGAACGTTTCCTTTCCCACTACAGCTATATGTACCTTTACTCCTTTCTGTTCTCCTTTGTTGCTGTTATCATTTCCTTCAGAAATTCCTACAGAAAACTGGGAAATTCATCAATCTCTATCATCTTAATACATATTAAATTGATTATCTTATCCCCAAATGCAATCAAAGAGTCAAGTCACATTACACTTTATACGGACTATTGTAATAGACTCCTTCCTGTTTTCCCTACAACTGAGATTACTATTCATTTAGCCATTCTCCAGCCAAAACAGTAAACTGGTAAGTTTGTTGTTGTTGTTTTATTGTTTTTTTTTTTATTATTAAATCATAGCTGTGAACATTGATATGATCATGGGGCATCATACACTCGGTTCATAGAACATTTGACACATTTTCATCACAATGGTGAACATAGCCTTCCTGGCATTATCTCAGTTACTGTGCCAAGATATTTACATTCTACATTTACCAAGTTTCAAAAAAACCACAGGTATAATCCCACCAATCCCCCTCCCTCTACCCACAACCCCCCTCCCTACCCTCCCTTTCCAACTTCCCCATACTGTTAGGTTGTAACTGGGTTATAGCTTTCATGTGAAAGCCCCAAATTAGTTTCATAGTAGGGCTGAGTACATTGGGTACTTTTTCTTCCATTCTTGAGATACTTTACTAAGAAGAATATCTTCCAGCTCCATCCATGTAAACATGAAAGAGGTAAAGTCTCCATCTTTCTTTAAGGCTGCATAATATTCCATGGTGTACATATACCACAATTTATTAATCCATTCGTGGATCGATGGGCACTTGGGCTTTTTCCATGACTTAGCAATTATGAATTGGGCTGCAGTAAACATTCTGGTACAAATATCCTTGTTATGTTGTGATTATTGGTCTTCTGGGTATATGCCCAGCAGAGGAATTACAGGATTGAATGCCAGATCTATTTTTAGATCTCTGAGTGTTCTCCATATATCTTTCCAAAAGGAATGTATTAATTTGCATTCCCACCAGCAGTGTAGAAGTGTTCACTTTTCTCCACATGCATGCCAACCTCTCTGGTCAGATGTGACTCTTGTATGCAACAAATCTCTGGCTTGAGGTTTTGTATCCTCAAGCTAACCTATGCCTCTTTAGAGGGCAGCTTAAGCCATTCACATTAATGGAGAGTATTGATAAGTCTGGTGGAATTTTGGGTATCGAGTTTTTCAAAGGTCCAGTGGACATTTTTAATCCTTTTGCCAGTGTGGAAGTTGGAGTTTGATCCGAAGTTTCTGAGGGAGTTTACATTTCTGGTATAGGATTGGGTTGGTCATTGTGAAGGATAGTTCTGAGAATATCCTGAAGAGCTGGTTTACTTATGGCAAATTTTTTCAACATATGAATGTCATTGAAGTATTTAATTTCTCCATCATAAATGAAACTCAGTTTAGCTGGATACAAGATCCTGGGTTGAAAGTTTTTTTGCTTTAGGAGGTTAAAAGTTGATGACCAGCCTCTTCTGGCTTGAAAAGTTTCAGCAGAGAGATCTGCAGTTATTCTAATATTCTTACCTTTGTACGTTATAGTTTTCTTTCGCCGGGCTGCTTTGAGAATCTTCTCTTTCATGTTAACTTTAGTGAAGCTAATTACGATATGTCTGGGGGATGACTTATTGGGGTTGAATCGTGCTGGGGTTCTGAAGCTGTCTGCTATCTGAATTTCAGATTCTCTAGGCATGTCTGGAAAATTTTCTTTCATAATTTCATGCAGAAAGGCCTCTGTGCCATTGGAGGCCACTTCATCGTTCTCAGAAATCCCTATAATCCTTATGTTGCTTTTTTTCGAATTATCTGAGAATTCTCTGAGTGAGTGATCCGTTTTTGCTCTCCATTTCTCTTCCTCTTTCAGAAATTGGGAGCGTTCGAAGACTTTATCTTCAATGTCAGAAATCCTTTCTTCTGCTTGCTCCATTCTGTTACTGAGGGATTCTACTGTATTTTTCATATCTTTGAGGGCTGTAAGTTCTTGCTTCAGTGTGTCTAAGTCTTTGGTGGTTTTGTCTTTAAATTCGTTAAATTCTTGAGACAATTTTTGAATTTCTCCTCGAATTCCTAATTCCATTTTATTAATCTTGTCTGCAATCCAAATTCTGAATACGATTTCTGACATCTCAGCCAGTTGTTTATGAATGGGATCTTCAATCACATCTGCCGTATCTTTTCTTGGGGGAGTTGATCTATTCTGGTTATTCATGTTACCAGAGTTTTTCTGCTATTCCGCCCCATGGTTTACTCCCTTTGATTTTTCCCCTGGGGTTTTATCGAGGGCCCATACAGTGTTGTGGCCTGAGAAACTGGGGCCCTGTCTGGTGTGGTGGAGCAAAGTAGTTCTGTCTTGTTTTCAGCTGGTTTCTGTTCGATCCTATTGCAACTTCTACTCTGGCTTGAAGTCTCAGCTGTGTGGAAAAATCAGCAACTAAGTCACCCTGCCCGCCCACCTCTGGCCCCAGTTGGAAAAGGAGAATCAAACCTTCCTACAATCGCACACCCAGGGCACCGCCTGAAAAGTCCTCAGTCTATTAGCCCAGTTCAAAAGGTCCAAATCAACTGTCTCAATCGGCACTTGTCTCGGGTGGGAGAGTTCAAGAGGTCTCTGGGAACTTGATCACAGGGGCCTGGTGACTCCTCTGACACGGCTCACCCCAGTGTAGCGTGGAGTCAGGAGGAGCCACCCAGCAAACAGAGCAGTCTGGGAAGGTTGACGTCTCCTTCCCCATTTTGCCCCTCCGTTGGACCCAGTCACTGGTATCTCTGCAGATGGCTAACCCAGTTGCCTGCAGTGAATAGACACTCCAGGGGTTTGCACCTGCCTGAATCGCAAGGAAGTCTGCCAGGCCCCCGCAGACTGCCGCTATCTAGCAGGAGGAGATGCGGCCTGACATCTTTGAGTGTTTGATGCAGGTGATGGGAAGGAGGTGTTCACTCAGGCTTAGCCCCGTCCCTGATGGATGCTGCTAACAGAACAGAACAGAACAGACAACTTTGCGGGATTCTGTCTCTGTTCCTGTCGAAATCGCCTACAGAAGACGGGCTGTTTTGAGTTCAAACGTCTTTGCTGCTGGAGATTTCGGTCCGAACACCTCTCTGGGTCAGCCCCGCCCTGGAAGCTTCCCGGGTTTGTGAGCAGTGTCACGAAAACCCCCGCTCACCGGTGGCCTCCACTGGTTGCCCAGGGAGACAGGGGGTGTGGCCTCAGAATATCCAGAAGTGAGCGTTCTGCCATTAAAGAAAGAACGGCTGTTGATCTACCTCCAGGGAACTGCTGCTCTGGGGTGGGCACTCAGGCGACCCTTTTCTCCTCTGTCACACTCAGTCAGCACTGAGCAGCCGCAGTTTGTGCTGGGTCCACACCCCTCAAGAGATCCCCCAAGAATCAGAACTCTTGGGGGATGGGCCCCCAGACCCCGATTGGGAGTGTGGGGGGGGAAGCTAGAGTTTCATTCAGTTTTACGCAACACTACGGCCCGGGGAGGGCTCCTGCACTGCACCGCAGGGAAGTGCCGCCAAGGCATGATTTCCCCTCAGCAGAGTGCCCTCTCCTCGCTCACGTGTCCCAGAGTCAGCGCTGACCTGATGCAGCTCAGGCACTGTGCACTCCCCTCAAGAAATCACCCAAGGATTCGAACTCCTGGGGGGATAGGCCCTCAGACCCCGAGTGAGAGTAGGGGCTCTCAGTTCTCAGCGGGGAAGCTAGAGTCTTATTCAGTCTTGTGCCTGCCCCGTAATGTTGCCCGGGGAGGGTTGCTGCACAGCACCGCAGGGAAGTGCCGCGAGGCGTGACTCCCCCTCAGCCCAGTGCCCTCTCCTCACTCGCGTGCCTCAGAGTCAGTGCTGACCAGTCGCAACTCGGGGACTGTCCACTCCCCTTGAGAAATCACCCAAGGATCCGAACTCCTGGGGGACAGGCCTCCAGACCTCAGTGGGCGGGAGGGGAGCGCCGGGAGGATTCCCAGGTTTTATTCAGTTTTATGCCTGGCAGGAGAACGCCACGACACCCCAGTAGGGGAGGTACGTCCATTTTTAGAAGGTCTCTCCTGTGGAGTGTAGTAGGAGGGCCTTTAATTTCTGCCCGCTTGTTTAATTGTGGGGCTCTTGAGCTGGTCTCATGGGGGAGGGGGACTCCCGTCCGCTTGGTGGTGGATTTTGTACCTTTAGTTTGCGTCCTTGTGATCACAACTTGCCTCAGCAGTGTTGATGTGCGTTCTTCAACCTTCTCTCTTGGTGAGGCTCAAGTCCACCAAGATACTTACTAAATTCCTGTCCCTTAACTCTCCTTCTGGACGGGAGCCTCTGTTGAAAGCTGGCTTCAGTCCGCCATCTTGTCTCCCCTCTGCAAAATAACTTTCAACCCAGGATTTTTATCCAGCTAAACTGAGTTTCATTTATGATGGAGAAATTAAATACTTCAATGACATTCATATGTTGAAAAAATTTGCCATAAGTAAACCAGCTCTTCAGGATGTTCTCGGACCTATCCTCCACAATGACCAACCCAATCCTATACCACAAATGTAAACTCCCTCAGAAACGTCGGATCAAACTCCAAATTCCACACTGGCGAAAGGATTAAAAATGTCCACTGGACCTTTGAAAAACTCGATACCCAAAATTCCACCAGACTTATCAATACTCTCCATCAACTTGAATGGCTTAAACTGCCCTCTAAAGAGCCATAGGTTAGCTTGAGGATACAAAACCTCAAGCCAGATTTTGTTGCATACAAGAGTCACATCTGAACTTAAAAGACAAATACAGACTCAGGGTGAAAGGATGGTCATCCATATTTCAGGCAAATGGTAATCAGAAAAAGCAGGTGTTGCAATTTTATTTGCAGATACAGTAGGCTTTAAACCATCAAAAGTAAGGAAGGACAAGAATGGTCACTTCATATTAGTTAAGGGTAATACTCAATATGATGAGATCTCAATTATTAATATCTATGCACCCAACCAGAAAGCACCTCAATTTATAAGAGAAACTCTAATAGACATGAGTAACTTGATTTCCTCCAGCTCCATAATCGTCGGAGATTTCAACACTCCCTTGGCAGTGTTGGATCAATCCTCCAGAAAGAAGCTGAGCAAAGAAATCTTAGATTTAAACATAACCATCCAATATTTAGATTTAGCAGACATCTACAGAACATTTCATCCGAACAAAACTGAATACACATACTTCTCATCAGCCCACGGAACTTACTCCAAAATTGACCACATTTTAGGTCACAAGTCTAACCACAGTAAATTTAAAGGAATAGAAATTATTCCATGCATCTTCTCGGACCATCATGGAATAAAACTTGAATTGAGTAACAACAGGAATCTGCATACCCATACAAAAACATGGAAGTTAAATAACCTTATGCTGAATGATAGCTGGGTCAGAGATGAGATTAAGAAAGAAATCGCCAATTTTTTGGAACAAAACGACAATGAAGACACAAACTATCAGAAACTCTGGGACACCGCAAAGGCAGTTCTAAGAGGGAAATTTATAGCACTGCAAGCCTTCCTCAAGAGAACGGAAACAGAGGAAGTTAACAACTTAATGGGACATCTCACGCAACTGGAAAAGGAAGAACATTCCAACCCCAAACCCAGTAGAAGAAAAGAAATAACCAAAATTAGAGCAGAATTAAATGAAATTGAAAACAAAAGAATAATACAACAGATCAATAAATCAAACAGCTGGTTTTTTGAAAAGGTCAATAAAATAGATAAACCTCTGGCCAACCTAATCAGGAAAAAAAGAGTAAAATCTCTAATATCATCAATCAGAAACAACAAAGACGAAATAACCACAGACTCATCAGAAACCCAAAAAATCCTTAATGAATATTACAAGAAACTTTATTCTCAGAAATATGAAAATCTGAACGAAATAGACCGATACTTGGAAGCACGCCACCTTCCAAGACTTAACCAGAATCAAGTGGAAATGTTGAACAGACCCATATCAAGTTCAGAAATAGCATCAACTATACAAAACCTCCCTAAAAAGAAAAGCCCGGGACCAGATGGTTTCACGTCAGAATTCTACCAAACCTTTAAAGAGGAATTAGTACCTATATTACTCAACCTGTCCCAAAATATAGAAAAAGAAGGAAGACTACCCAACACGTTCTATGAAGCAAACATCACCCTGATCCCCAAACCAGGAAAAGACCCAACAAGAAAAGAAAATTATAGACCAATATCACTAATAAATATAGATGCAAAAATATTCAACAAGATCCTAACAAACAGAATCCAGCAACACATCAAACAAATTATACATCATGACCAAGTTGGTTTTATCCCAGGGTGTCAAGGCTGGTTCAATATACGTAAATCTATAAATGTAATTCAGCACATAAACAAATTAAGAAACAAAGACCATATGATTCTCTCAATTGATGCAGAAAAAGCTTTTGATAATATCCACTATCCCTTCATGATCAGAACACTCAAGAAAATTGGTCTAGAAGGGACTTTTCTTAAACTGATAGAGGCTATCTACAGCAAACCCACAGCCAATATCATATTGAATGGAGTTAAATTGGAATCATTTCCACTCAGATCAGGAACCAGACAAGGCTGCCCATTGTCTCCATTGCTTTTCAACATTGTAATGGAAGTTTTAGCCACTGCAATTAGGGAAGAAAAGGCGATCAAGGGTATCCATATAGGGTCAGAAGAGATCAAACTCTCGCTCTTCGCAGATGATATGATTGTGTATCTGGAAAACACTAGGAACTCTACTACAAAACTCCTAGAAGTGATGAAGGAATAGAGCAGCGTCTCAGGTTACAAAATCAACATTCATAAATCGGTAGCCTTTATATACACCAACAACAGTCAAATTGAAAAAGCAGTTAAGGACTCTATCCCATTCACAGTAGTGCCAAAGAAGATGAAATATTTGGGAATTTACCTAACAGAAGACGTGAAAGATCTCTATAAAGAGAACTATGAAACTCTAAGAAAAAAAATAGCTGAAAATGGTAACAAATGGAAAAACATACCATGCTCATGGCTAGGAAGAATCAACATTATCAAAATGTCCATACTACCCAAAGCAATATATAATTTCAACGCACTCCCTATTAAAGCTCCACTGTCATATTTTAAAGATCTTAAAAAAACATTACTTCGTTTTATATGGAATCAGAAAAAACCTCGAATAGCCAAGACATTACTCAAATAAAAACAAAACAGGAGGAATCACACTACCAGATCTCAGACTTTACTACAAATCGATAGTGATCAAAACAGCATGGTATTGGCACAAAAACAGAGAAGTAGATATCTGGAACAGAATAGAGAACCAAGAGATGAATCCAGCTACTTACCGCTATTTGATTTTTGACAAGCCAATTAAAAACATTCAGTGGGGAAAAGATTCCCTATTTAACAAATGGTGCTGGGTGAACTGGCTGGCAAACTGCAGAAGACTGAAATTGGACCCACACCTTTCACCATTAACTAAGATAGACTCTCATTGGATTAAAGATTTAAACTTAAGACATGAAACTATAAAAATACTAGAGGAGAATGCAGGGAAAACCCTTGAAGAAATTGGTCTGGGTGAGTATTTCATGAGGAGAACCCCCCGGGCAATTGAAGCAGCTTCAAAAATACACTACTGGGACTTGATCAAACTAAAAAGCTTCTGCACAGCTAAGAACACAGTAAGCAGAGCAAGCAGACAGCCCTCAGAATGGGAGAAGATATTTGCAGAGTATATCTCTGACAAAGGTTTAATAACCAGAATCCACAGAGAACTCAAACGCATCAGCAAGAAAAAAACAAGGGATCCCATCGCAGGCTGGGCAAGGGATTTGAAGAGAAACTTCTCTGAAGAAGACAGGCGCACGGCCTTCAGACATATGAAAAATTCCTTTTGGAAAGATATATGGAGAACATTCAGAGATCTAAAAATAGATCTGCCATTCAATCCTGTAATTCCTCTGCTGGGCCATTTCTCTTCCTCTTTGAGAGATTGGGAGCGTTCGAAGACTTTATCTTCAATGTCAGAAATCCTCTCTTCTGCTTGCTCCATTCTGTTGCTGAGGGATTCTACTGTATTTTTCATATCTTTGAGGGCTGTAAATTCTTGTTTCAGTGTTTCTAAGTCTTTCTTTGTTTTGTCTTTAAATTCATTAAATTCTTGAGACAACTTTTGAATTTCTCCTCGAATTCCTAATTCCATTTTATTAATGTCTGCAATTCAAATTCTGAATTCGATTTCTGACATCTCAGCCAGTTTTTTATGAATGGGATCTTCAATTACATGTGCTGTATCTTTTCTGGTGGGCGTTGATCTATTCTGGTTATTCATGTTACCAGAGTTTTTCCACTGATTCCGCCCCATGGTTATTTTACTCCCTTTGATTTTTCCCCTGGGGCTTTATCGAGGGCCCATAGTATAGTGTTGTGGCCTGAGAAACTGGGGCCCTGTCTTGTGTGGTGGGACGAAATAGTTCTGTCTTGTTTTTAGCTGGTTTCTGTTTGATCCTATTGTAACATTTACTCTGGCTTGAAGTCTCAGTTGTGTGGAAAAACCAGCAATTAAGTCACCCCACCCACCCACCTCTGGCACTAATTGGGAAAGGAAAATCAAACCTTCCTACAACCGCATACCCAGGGCACCGCCTGAAAAGTCCTCAGTCTACTAGTTCAGTTCAAAAGGTCCAAATTAATTGTCTCAGTCTCCACCTGTCTCGGGTGGGAGAATTCAGGAGGTCTCTGGGAACTGGATCACAGGGGTCAGGTGACTATTCTGATATGGCTTACTCCAGTGCTGCGTGGAGTCAGGAGGAGCCACCTAGCAAATACATCAGTCTGGGAAGGTTGATGTCTCCTTCCGCTCTTTGCCCCTCCGTCGGACCCAGTCACTGGTATCTCTGCAGATGGCTAACCCAGTTGCCTGTAGTGAACAGATACTCCAGGGGTTTGCACCTGGCTGAATTGCAAGGAAATCTGCCAGGCCCCTGCAGTCTGCTGCTATCTAGCAGGAGGAGGTGGGGCCTGACATCTTTGAGTGCTTGATGCATGTGGTGGGAGGCAGGTGTTCACTCAGGCTTAGCCCCGTCCCTGATTGATGTTGCTAACAGAACAGACAACTTTGCAGGATTCTGTCTCTGTTTCTGCTAAAATCGCCTGCAGAAGACAGGCTGTTCTGAGTTCAAACGACTTTGCTGCTGGAAGTTTGTGTCCGGTTACCTCTCTGAGTTGGCCCTGCCCTGGAAGCTTCCCGGGTTTGTGAGCAGCATCAGGCAAATACTTTGCTCACTGGTGGCCTCCTCTGGTTGCCCAGGGAGACGGGGGTGTGGCTTCAGAATATCCAGAAGTAAGCCATTTTGCTGTTAAAGTAAAAACGGCTGTTGATTTGCCTCCAGGAACTTTCGCTCTGGCATGGGCACCCAGCGGACACTTTTCTCCTCTGTCTCGCATCCCAGAGTGAGCACTGACTGGCCGCAGTTTATGCTCTGTCCACACCCCTCAAGAGATCTCCCAAGGATCCGAACTCTTGGGGGACAAGCCCCCAGACCCCGCGTCAGAGTTGGGAGGAGTGCTGGGAGCTCAGCGGGGTAGCTAGAGTTTTATTCAGTTTTATGCCTGGCCGTATTGTTGCCCGGGAAGGGCTGCTGCACAGCACCACATGGAAGTGCCGCCGAGGCGTGACTCCCCCTTAGCCGGGTGCCCTCTCCTCACTCACGTGCCTCAGTCAGCACTGACCAGTTGCAGCTCGGTGACTGTCAACTCCCCTTGAGAAATCACCCAAGAATCCGAACTCCTTGGGGACAGGCCTCCAGACCTCAGTGTTAGTGGAAGGGGAGTGTTGGGGGTTCAGGGTTGCCGGCAAAGGATATTCAAAGTTTTATACAGTTTAATGCCTGGCAGGAGAATGCCATGGCACCCTAGTAGGGGAGGTAGGTCCAGTTTTTAGAAGGTCTCTCCTGTGGAGTATAGTGGGAGGGCTTTTATTTTCTGCCTGTTTGTTTAATTGTGGGGCTCTTGAGCCAGTCTAAGGTGGGAGGGGGTCTCCCGTCTGCTTGGTGATGGATTTTGTACCTTTTGTTTGCATCCTTGTGATCACAGCTTGCCTCAGCGGTGTTGGTGTGCGTTCTTCAACCTTCTCTCTTGGTGCAGCTCAAATCCACCAAGATACTTACTAAATTTTTGTCCCTTAACTCTCCTTCTGAACGGGAGCCTCTGTGGAAAGCTGGCTTCAGTCCGCCATCTTGTCTCTCCCTTCAGCGATTTCTTTCTTAATCTCTATCATTCAGCATAACGTTATTTAACTTCCATGTTTTTGTATGAGTATGCAGATACCTGTTTTTACTCAGCTCAAGTTTTATTCCAGGGTGTTCCAAGAAGATGCATGGAATAATTTCTATTCCTTTAAATTTACTGAGGTTAGACTTGTGACATAAGATGTGATCGATTTTGGAGTAAGTTCCGTGGGCTGATGAGAAGTATGTGTATTCAGTTTTGTTGGGATGAAATGTTCTGTAGATGTCTGCTAAATCTAAATATTGGATGATTAGGTTTAAATCTAAAATTTCTTTGCTCAGCTTCTTGTTGGAGGATCAATTCAACACTGCCAAAGGAGTATTGAAATCTCCAACTATTATGGAGCTAGAGGAAATCAAGTTGCTCATGTGTGTTAGAGTTTCTCTTATAAATTGAGGTGCATTCTGGTTGGGTGCATAGATATTAATAATTGAGATCTCATCATATTGAGTATTACCCTTAACAAATATGAAGTGACCATTCTTGT
Organism: Nycticebus coucang; assembly: GCF_027406575.1. NCBI lineage: Eukaryota > Metazoa > Chordata > Mammalia > Primates > Lorisidae > Nycticebus > Nycticebus coucang. Next base: position 76,399,409 of record NC_069793.1, read on the forward strand.
CCTTCCTTACTTTTGTTGGTTTAAATCCTATTCTATCTGCAAATAAAATTGCAACACCTGCTTTTTTCTGATTACCATTTGCCTGAAATATGGATGACTATCCTTTCACACTCAGTCTGTATTTGTCCTTTAAGTTAAGATGTGACTCTTGTATGCAACAAATATCTGGCCTAAGTTTTTGTATCCAGTTAGCTAACCTATGCCTCTTTAGAGGACAGTGTAAGCCATTCACATTAATGGAGAATATTGATAATTCTGGTGAAATTTTGGGTATCGAGTTTTTCAAAAGTCCAGTGGACATTTTTAATCCTTTTGCCAGTGTGGAAATTGGAGTTTGATCCAAAGTTTCTGAGTGAGTTTAATTTTGTGCTATAGGATTGGGTTGGTCATCATGAAGGATAGGTCTGAGAATACCCTGAAGAGCTGTTTTGGGTATGGCAAATTTCTTCAACATATGAATGTCATTTAAGTATTTAATTTCTCCATCATAAATGAAACTCAGTTTAGATGGATACAAGATCCTGGGTTTATAGTTATTTTGCTTTTGGAGATTAAAAGTCGATGAGCACCCTCTTCTGGCTTGAAAAGTTTTAGCAGAGAGATCTGCGGTCATACTAATATTCTTCCCTTTGAAGGTAATGGTCTTCTTTCTCCTGGCAGCTTTAAGAATTTTCTCCTTCATATTAACTTTAGTGAAGTTAATTATGATATGCCTGGGGGATGTCTTATTGGGTTGAGTCGTGCTGGGCTTCTCAAGCTGTCTGCTATCTGAATTTCAGATTCTCTAGGCATGTCTGGAAAATTCTTTTTCATAATTTCATGCAGAATGGCCTCTGTGCTCAGCAAGGTCACTTCATCTGTATCAGAAACTCCAATGATTCGGATATTAGCCATCTAATTATCCCAGAGCTCTCTGAGAGAATGATCCACTTTTGCTCTCCATTTCTCTTCCTCTTTGAGAGTTTGGGAGCGTTCAAACGTTTTATCTTCAATGTCAGAAATCCTTTCTTCTGATTGCTCCATTCTGTTGCTGAGGGATTTTACTGTATTTTTCATATCTTTGAGGGTGAAAATTTTTGCTTCAGTGTGTCTAAATCTTTGGTGGTTTTTTTTCTTTAAAATTATTAAATTCTTGAGACAACTTTTGAATTTCTCCTCGAATTCCTAATTCCACTTTTTTAATCTTGTCTGCAATCCAAATTCTGAATTCAATTTCTGTCATCTCAGCCTGTTGCTTATGAATGGGATCTTTAATTACATCTGCCCTATCTTTCCTTGGGGGTGTTGATCTATTCTGGTTATTCATGTTACCAGAGCTTTTCTGCTGAATCCACCCCATGGTTGTTTTACTCCCTTTGGTTTTTTCCCCTGGGGCTTTGGCGAGGGCCTGTACAGTGTTGTGGCCTGAGAAAATGGGGCCCTGTCTGGTGTGGTGGGGCTAAGTGGTTCTGTCTTGTTTTCAGCTGGTTTCTGTTCCACCCTAGTGAAACAGATAACTCTAGATTGAAGTATCAGCTGTGGAGAAATATCAGCAATTAAGTCACCCCGCCCCACACAGGGAAGCAATTGGAAAAGGAAAATCAAACCTTCCTACCACCGTGCACCCACGGCACCACCTGATTTATCCTCAGGCGATTGGTTCAGTTCAAAAAGGTCCAAATCAATTGTCTCAGTCTGCACCTCTCTTGGGTGAGAGAGTTTAAGAGGTCTCTGGGAACTGGATCACAGGGGCCTGGTGACTACTCTGGTGTGGCTTGCTCCAGTGCTGTGTGGAGTCAGGAGGAGCTATTCAGCCATTAGATCTGTCCAGGAAGGTTGCTGCCTCCTTCCCCACCTTGCACCAATGTCACACCCAGTCACTGACAGCCCTGTAGTTGGCTGACCCAGTTGCCTCTAGTGAACCAATACTCCAGGAGTTTGTACCTGCCTGAACCCAAGGAAGTCTGCCAGGCTGCTGCGCTCTGCCTCTCTCTAGCAGGAGGAGGTGAGGCCTGACAACCTTGGGTGCTTGATGAAGGTTGGGGGGTTTTCACTCAGGTGCAGTCTTGCCCCTGGTTAATGTTTCTGACAGAGCAGAACAGAACAACTTTGTGGTTCTCCTGCAGAAGAGAAGCTGAATTGAGTTCCAAATCAACTTGTCTTTGCTCTTGTATTCTCTATAGGCTGACAATCCCCTGAAGGTCAGGTGTCTCTTAGGCTCAGTAAAGTGGCGCACTGGGTCAGCCCCACCCTGGGAGTTTCCTTGGTTTGCAAGTTGGTGTTGCCTCAGGCAAATCCTATACTCACAGTGTCTGGTTGCCCAGGGAGACAGGGAGTGTGGCTTCAGAATATTTGGTAGTGAGCTGTATTGCTACCAAAAGAGGGCTGCTGTTTTATGCCTCAGGAAATCACTGCTCTGGTGCAGCTCCCTTCTAGCCAACCTCCCTCTCTCCACTCCTGTGCCCCAGAGTCTGCACTGACCGGCTGCAGCCCCAGCACTGTCCACACCCCACCCCTCAAGCAATCGCCCAAGAGTCTGGACTCCTGGGGGACAGGCCTCCAGATCTCAGAGCAAGAGTGGAGGGGAGTGCTGGGAGCCCAAGGTTGTGGGCAGAGAACACACACAGTTTTAAACTGTTTTATGCCTGGCCGTATTGTCACCAAAAGACAGCTGTTGCACTGTGCTTCAGGGAACCACCTCTCCGGTGCGGTCCCCTCTCAGATGATCATCCTCTCCTCACTCCCATGCCCCAGAGCTGGCACCAACCAGCTGCAGTCCAGACACTGTCCACACCCCTCGAGAAATCACCCAAGACTCAGAACTCTTGGGGTCCTCGAGAGTTCTGAGGCCTCCAGACCTCAGTGTAAGTGGAGGGGAGTGCTGGGAGCTCAAAATTCCAGTTAGAGCCTCTATACAGTTTTATGCCTGGCAGGAGGATGCCCTGGCACCCTACTAGGGGAGGTAGGTCCAGTTCTTAGAAGGTCACTCCTGTGGAATGTAGTGGGAGGAACTTTGAACTCTGCCCGATGGTTTCTGGGGCACTCCCAGCCATTCTCATGGGTGAGGGGACTCCCATCCGCTTGGTGATAGACCTTGTACCTTTTGTTTGTATCCTTGTGGTCGCAGCTCACCTCAGCAGTGTTGATGTGCATTCTTCAACCTTCTCTCTTACTACAGCTCAAATCCACCAGGTTACTTGCTAAATTATTGTCCTCTAACTCTCCTTCTGGACGGGAGCCTCTGTGGAAAGCTGGCTTCAGTCAGCCATCTTGTCTCCTCCTCCTTCACACCAGAATTCTACCAAACCTTCGACAAAGAGCTTATTCATGTACTGCAGAAATTATTCCAAAAATCTGAGGAAGAAGGAATCTTCCCCAACACATTCTATGAAGCAATCATCACCCTGATACCAAAACCAGGAAAAAAAACAAACAAAAAGGAGAATTTCAGACCAATCTCACTCATGAATATAGATGCAAAAATTTTCAACAAAATCCTAGCCAATAGATTACATCTTATCATCAAAAAAGTCATACATCATGATCAAGTAGGTTTCATCACAGGGATGCAAGGCTGGTTTAACATACGCAAGTCCATAAACGTTATCCACCATATTATTATCAGAGGCAAAATATTATTATCGGAGGCAAAATAATATTATCATATTATTATCAGAGGCAAAAATAAAGATCATATGATCCTCTCAATAGATGCAGAAAAGGGCATTTGATAAAATCTAGCATCCTTTTGTAATTAGAACACTGAAGAGTATAGGCATAGGTGGCACATTTCTAAAACTGATTGAAGCTATCTATGACAAACCCACAGCTAATATTTTGCTAAATGAAGTAAAACTGAAAGCTTTTCCTCTTAGAACTGGAATGAGACAAGGTTGTCCTCTGTCAATTTTACTATTCAACATAGTGCTGGAAGTTCTAGCCAATACAATTAGGCAAGACAAGGAAATAAAGGGAATCCAAATGGGAGCAGAGGAGGTCAAACTCTCCCTCTTTGCTGACAACATGATCCTATACTTAGAGAATCCCAAAGACTCAACCACAAGACTCCTAGAAGTCATCAAAAAATACAGTAATATTTCAGGATATAAAATCAATGTCCACAACTCAGTAGCCTTTGTATACACCAATAACAGTCAAGATGAGAAGCTAATTAAGGACACAACTCCCTTCACCAAAGTCTCAAAGAAAATGAAATACCTAGGAATATACCTAATGAAGGAGATGAAGGACCTCTATAAAGAAAACTATGAAATCGGGGAGGCGGAGCAAGATGGCAGCCGAGTAACAGCTTCCTTGCATCTGGGCACCGTGAGTCTGGGGAGTTAGGACTCCAGGCGTCTCTGGCTGGTGGGAACTGCCTATCATCACTCCTATGAGGATACAGGGAGTCAGCGAGAGACTTCTGGACCCCAAGAGGAGGACTAAATCCGTGGAAAACCGGCAAGTGGTCGCGTGTGTTCAATCCGTCTAAACCCGCCCACAACTGTAAGATCAGTAGCAGCGAGACTGCAAACCAGAAAGGCCTTACCTGTGAACTGTTTTGATGTCCTTGGACTTGGCACTAAGTTGAACTGCCTTGGGGAAGGCCTGAGCGGGAGTGCGAGAACTTTGGCCGTTGTCTAGGGCCCCAGTCTGAGCCGCTGAGCCAGACGGAGCTAATAGTGTTTGGCGGTGGGTCACACGGATCCATTGTCAGCGATCTGCCCCGGCAAGCTCCGCCCTCAGGGTCGCAGAGCTAGAAACGGGTGGGAGCTGGTAACCCAGCAACCAAGTAGCCTAAGGGTGGGGTCTGAGCCGCCTTGCAGCCCTAACCCTCAGGGGCAGAGTGAGACCGGTTTTGGCACACTGAGTAAGTGGATAGCCACTTCAGCAGCGATTCCAGCAAGAAAGCTGGGAAAGCTTCTGCTCAACAAGTTTACAAGTTCGAAGTGCCTTTTAAGTAGGCTGAAGAGAGATTCAGGGTGTCTACCTGCTGGGGTTTGAGTAATCAGCAGCCTCCAGTCGTATCTGAACTGTGACTAACATCTCATACCCCAGAAGACCACGTGTTGCCCAGACAATATTCAATAACATATACAAACTGCTTTGTTTTTGGTTGTGTATTTTTTTCTTTCTTTTTTTGCTTGGTTGTTTTTTTTGTTTGTTTATTTTAACGTTGCTGATATTCTTTTGTTTTTTTAATTTCAATCTTTTCCACACAGATCCCTTTTTCTTTCTCAATTTTCCTAGTTTAATTATAATTTCCCATTGCTGCTTTTTTTAATAACTTCAACTTCATTTTTGCTAGTGTTTCTACCGATATAATTTGGTTTTTCACCCAATTTTATCCCTGTAAAGTTTTCTGTTTGCTTCTTTTGGTTTGATTTATAGCATTTTTGTCTTTCCTCTCTACTTGGTGGAGGTGGGGTACTGTGTCTGATCAGGTTAGCAAAGAGCTGCTGACCTCAAAGGAACCACGCAACTGGGCACCCCCAGAAGGTGGGGTTTTTTAAGGTTGTGTCAAAGTACCCTACTGTACACCTATATTGCCCTGTCTCCCTCTTTCTGTGCCTCTCTTCTTTTTGTCAATATTCCTTATACCCACCCCCTCTCCTTTCTCTATCTTTCTTTTTTTCTTATCACTCGGTCCTCCTTTCTTTCATCCCCTTTTTTTTTGCTCTTCAACCTTCTCACCCTTCTGGTCCTGTAACCTTTAGTCCACAGGCACAAGAACTTAAAGAGCAAGAGGAAGTGAAAGGAAAATTAGGGCAAGCAAACAGATAAAAGAAATCACTCATGAGGAAGAATCAGCAGAAAACTCCAGGCAACATGAAGAACCAGTCTAGAACAACCCCACCAAGGGACAATGAGGTAGCTACTGCAGAGGATTCCACCTATACAGAAATGTTAGGAATGACAGAAAGGGAATTTAGAATACACATGTTGAAAACAATGAAAGAAATGATGGAAACAATGAAGGAAATTGCTAATAAAGTGGAAAATAACCAAAAGGAAATCCAAAAACAGAATCAAATAAGAGATGAACGATATGAAGAATATAAAAAGGATATAGCAGACCTGAAGGAACTGAAACAGTCAATTAGGGAACTTAAAGATGCAATGGAAAGTATCAGCAACAGGTTAGACCAAGCAGAAGAAAGAATTTCAGAGGTAGAAGACAAAGTTCTTGAGATAACTCAGACAGTAAAAGAGGCAGAAAAGAAGAGAGAGAAAGCAGAACGTTCACTGTCAGAATTATGGGACTTTATGAAGCATTCCAACATACGAGTTATAGGAATTCCAGAAGGGGAAGAAGAATGCCCCAGAGGAATGGAAGCCATACTAGAGAATATTATAAAAGAAAATTTCCCAAACATCACCAAAGATTCTGACACACTGCTTTCAGAGGGATATCGGACCCCGGGTCGCCTCAACTCTAACCGAGCTTCTCCAAGACACATTGTGATGAACCTGTCCAAAGTCAAGACAAAAGAAAAGATTCTGCAAGCTGCCAGGAGTAAGCGCCAGTTGACCTACAGGGGCAAATCCATCAGAGTTACCACAGACTTCTCTAATGAAACTTTCCAAGCAAGAAGACAATGGTCATCTACCTTTAATCTACTTAAACAGAACAATTTTCAGCCCAGAATTCTGTACCCTGCTAAGCTAAGCTTCAAAATTGACGGAGAAATCAAATCATTTACGGATATACAAACATTGAGGAAATTCGCCACAACAAGACCAGCTCTACAGGAAATACTTCAACCTGTTCTGCACACTGACCACCACAATGGATCAGCAGCAAAGTAAGAACTCAGAAATCAAAGGACAGAACCTAACCTCCACACTGATGCAAAAGATAAAACTAAGCAATGGACTCTCACCAAATAAGACGAATAGAATACTACCACACTTATCCATTATCTCAATAAATGTTAATGGCTTGAATTCCCCACTGAAGAGACATAGATTGGCTGACTGGATTAAAAAACACAAGCCATCCATTTGCTGTCTGCAAGAAACACACCTGGCTTCAAAAGACAAATTAAAGCTCCGAGTCAAGGGTTGGAAGACAATTTTTCAGGCAAATGGAATTCAGAAGAAAAGAGGAGTTGCAATCTTATTTTCAGATACATGTGGATTTAAAGCAACTAAAGTCAAAAAAGACAAAGATGGTCACTTTATATTGGTCAAGGGAAAACTACAACAAGAAGACATTTCAATTCTAAATATTTATGCACCCAATTTAAATGCTCCCAGATTCTTGAAGCAGACCTTACTCAGTCTGAACAATATGATATCTGATAATACCATCATAACAGGGGACTTTAACACACCTCTTACAGAGCTGGACAGATCCTCTAAACAGAAATTAAACAAAGATGTAAGAGATTTAAATGAGACCCTAGAACAACTATGCTTGATAGACGTATATAGAACACTCCACCCCAAAGATAAAGAATATACATTCTTCTCATCACCCCATGGAACATTCTCCAAAATTGATCATATCCTGGGACACAAAACAAATATCAACAGAATCAAAAGAATTGAAAGTTTACCTTGTATCTTTTCAGACCATAAGGCACTAAAGATGGAACTCAACTCTAACAAAAATGCTCAACCCCACCCAAAGGCATGGAAATTAAACAATCTTCTGTTGAATAACAGATGGGTGAAGGAAGAAATAAAACAGGAAATCATTAACTTCCTTGAGCATAACAACAATGAAGACACAAGCTACCAAAACCTGTGGGATACTGCAAAAGCAGTTTTGAGAGGAAAATTCATCGCTTTAGATGCCTACATTCGAAAAACAGAAAGAGAGCACATCAACAATCTCACAAGAGATCTTATGGAATTGGAAAAAGAAGAACAATCTAAGCCTAAACCCAGTAGAAGAAAAGAAATATCCAAAATCAAATCAGAGATCAATGAAATTGAAAACAAAAGAATCATTCAGAAAATTAATGAAACAAGGAGTTGGTTTTTTGAAAAAATAAATAAAATAGATAAACCATTGGCCAGACTAACTAGAAATAGAAAAGTAAAATCTCTAATAACCTCAATCAGAAACGATAAAGGGGAAATAACAACTGATCCCACAGAGATACAAGAGATCATCTCTGAATACTACCAGAAACTCTATGCCCAGAAATTTGACAATGTGAAGGAAATGGATCAATATTTGGAATCACACCCTCTCCCTAGACTTAGCCAGGAAGAAATAGACCTCCTGAACAGACCAATTTCAAGCACTGAGATCAAAGAAACAATAAAAAAGCTTCCAACTAAAAAATGCCCTGGTCCAGATGGCTTCACTCCAGAATTCTATCAAACCTTCAAGGAAGAGCTTATTCCTGTACTGCAGAAATTATTCCAAAAAATTGAGGAAGAAGGAATCTTCCCCAACACATTCTATGAAGCAAACATCACCCTGATACCAAAACCAGGAAAAGACCCAAGCAAAAAGGAGAATTTCAGACCAATCTCACTCATGAATATAGATGGAAAAATTCTCAACAAAATCCTAGCCAATAGATTACAGTTTATCATCAAAAAAGTCATTCATCATGATCAAGTAGGCTTCATCCCAGGGATGCAAGGCTGGTTTAACATACGCAAGTCCATAAACGTTATCCACCATATTAACAGAGGCAAAAATAAAGATCACATGATCCTCTCAATAGATGCAGAAAAAGCATTTGATAAAATCCAGCATCCTTTTCTAATTAGAACACTGAAGAGTATAGGCATAGGTGGCACATTTCTAAAACTGATTGAAGCTATCTATGACAAACCCACAGCCAATATTTTACTGAATGGAGTAAAACTGAAAGCTTTTCCTCTTAGAACTGGAACCAGACAAGGTTGTCCTCTGTCACCTTTACTATTCAACATAGTGCTGGAAGTTCTAGCCAATACAATTAGGCAAGACAAGGAAATAAAGGGAATCCAAATGGGAGCAGAGGAGGTCAAACTCTCCCTCTTTGCTGACGACATGATCTTATACTTAGAGAACCCCAAAGAGTCAACCACAAGACTCCTAGAAGTCATCAGAAAATACAGTAATGTTTCAGGATATAAAATCAATGTCCACAAGTCAGTAGCCTTTGTATACACCAATAACAGTCAAGATGAGAAGCTAATTAAGGACACAACTCCCTTCACCATAGTTTCAAAGAAAATGAAATACCTAGGAATATACCTAACGAAGGAGGTGAAGGACCTCTATAAAGAAAACTATGAAATCCTCAGAAAGGAAATAGCAGAGGATATTAACAAATGGAAGAACATACCATGCTCATGGATGGGAAGAATCAACATTGTTAAAATGTCTATACTTCCCAAAGCAATCTACCTATTCAATGCCATTCCTATCAAAGTACCTACATCGTACTTTCAAGATTTGGAAAAAATGATTCTGCGTTTTGTATGGAACCGGGAAAAACCCCGTATAGCTAAGGCAGTTCTTAGTAACAAAAATAAAGCTGGGGGCATCAGCATACCAGATTTTAGTCTGTACTACAAAGCCATAGTGGTCAAGACACCATGGTACTGGCACAAAAACAGAGACATAGACACTTGGAATCGAATTGAACACCAAGAAATAAAACTAACATCTTACAACCACCTAATCTTTGATAAACCAAACAAGAACTTACCTTGGGGGAAAGACTCCCTATTCAATAAATGGTGTTGGGAGAACTGGATGTCTACATGTAAAAGACTGAAACTGGACCCACACCTTTCCCCACTCACAAAAATTGATTCAAGATGGATAAAGGACTTAAATTTAAGGCATGAAACAATAAAAATCCTCAAAGAAAGCATAGGAAAAACACTGGAAGATATTGGCCTGGGGGAAGACTTCATGAAGAAGACTGCCATGACAATGGCAACAACAACAAAAATAAACAAATGGGACTTCATTAAACTGAAAAGCTTCTGTACAGCTAAGGAGACAATAACCAAAGCAAAGAGACAACCTACACAATGGGAAAGGATATTTGCATATTTTCAATCAGACAAAAGCTTGATAACCAGGATCTATAGAGAACTCAAATTAATCCACATGAAAAAAGCCAACAATCCCTTATATCAATGGGCAAGAGACATGAATAGAACTTTCTCTAAAGACGACAGACGAATGGCTAACAAACACATGAAAAAATGTTCATCATCTCTATATATTAGAGAAATGCAAATCAAAACAACCCTGAGATATCATCTAACCCCAGTGAGAATGGCCCACATCACAAAATCTCAAAACGGCAGATGCTGGCGTGGATGTGGAGAGAAGGGAACACTTTTACACTGCTGGTGGGACTGCAAACTAGTACAACCTTTCTGGAAGGAAGTATGGAGAAACCTCAAAGCACTCAACCTAGACCTCCCATTCGATCCTGCAATCCCATTACTGGGCATCTACCCAGAAGGAAAAAAATCCTTTTATCATAAGGACACTTGTACTAGACTGTTTATTGCAGCTCAATTTACCATTGCCAAAATGTGGAAACAGCCTAAATGCCCACCAACCCAGGAATGGATTAACAAGCTGTGGTATATGTATACCATGGAATACTATTCAGCCATTAAAAAAAATGGAGACTTTACATCCTTCGTATTAACCTGGATGGAAGTGGAAGACATTATTCTTAGTAAAGCATCACAAAAATGGAGAAGCATGAATCCTATGTACTCAATCTTGACATGAGGACAATTAATGACAATTAAGGTTATGGGGGGGGAGCAGAAAGAGGGATGGAGGGAGGAGGGTGGGGCCTTAGTGTGTGTCACATTTTATGGGGGCAAGACATGATTGCAAGAGGGACTTTACCTAACAATTGCAATCAGTGTAACTGGCTTATTGTACCCTCAATGAATCCCCAACAATAAAAAAAAAAAAAAAGAAAACTATGAAATCCTCAGAAAGGAAATAGCAGAGGATTTTAACAAATGGAAGAACACACCATGCAGAATCAACATTGTTAAAATGTCTATACTTCCCAAAGCAATCTACCTATTCAATGCCATTCCTATCAAAATACCAACATCATACTTTCAAGATTTGGAAAAAATGATTCTGCGTTTTGCATGGAACCAGAAAAAAAACCCGCATAGGTAAGGCAGTTCTTAGTAAAAAAAAATAAAGCTGGGGGCATCAGCATACCAGATTTTAGTCTGTACTACATAGCCATAGCGGTCACGACAGCATGATACTGGCACAAAAATAGAGACATAGACACTTGGAATCGAATAGAAAACCAAGAAATGAAACTAACATCTTACAACCACCTAATCTTCGATAAGCCAAACAAGAACAGTTTTCTGGTTGTTATTGTTCTGTATTCCTTCCTTTTACAGCTGTTCTTAAGTTCACTAACCATCTTACTTGATTTTATCCTGTCAACATGTTTCTTACCACCTCTTCCATCTATTCTTCCTGAGTAGAATCTCATATTTGCAAACGATATTCTCTTCAAATTTTACTTTTTTTTTAATTTATTTTTATTAACCATAGCTGTGTACATTAGTATGATCGTGGGGTACCATACACTTGGTTCATAGATCGTTTGATACATTTTCATCACATTAGTTAACATAGCTTTTGTAGCATTTTCTTAGTTATTTTGCCAAGACCTTTACATTCCACAATTACTAGGATTCACATATACCCATGTAAGATGCACCACAGGTGTAATCCCATTAATCCTCCTCCTTCTCCCTCCCTCCCCCTCCCTCCCCTCCCTTTCCCCCTTCTCCCTATTCTTAGGTTATAACTGGGATATAGCTTTCATGTGAAGGTCCTCCATTAGTTTCATTATAAGGGTGAGTACATTGGGTACTTTTTCTTCCATTCTTGACACACTTTACTAAGAAGAATATGTTCCAGCTCCATCCATGTAAACATGAAAGAGGTAAAGTCTCCATCTTTCTTTAAGGCTGCATAATATTCCATGGTGTACATATACCACAATTTATTGATCCATTCGTGGATCGATGGGCACTTGGGCTTTTTCCATGACTTAGCAATTATGAATAGGGCTGCAATAAATATTCTGATACAAATATCTTTGTTATGGTGTGATTTTTGGTCATCTGGGTATATGCCCAGTAGGGGGACTACAGGATTGAATGGCAGATCTATTTTTAGATCTCTGAGTGTTCTCCATACCTCTTTCCAAAAGGAATGTATTAATTTGCATTCCCACCAGCAGTGCAAAAGTGTTCCCTTTTCTCCACATCCACACCAACATCTCTGGTCTTGAGATTTTGTGATATAGGCTAGTCTCACTGGAGTTAGGTGATATCTCAAAGTAGTTTTTATTTGCATTTCTCTGATGATTAAAGATGATGAGCATTTTCTCATATGTCTGAAGGCCATGCACCTGTCTTCTTCAGAGAAGTTTCTCTTCAAGTCCCTTGCCCAGCCTGCAATGGGATCCCTTGTTCTTTTCTTGCTAATGCGTTTGAGTTCTCCATGGATTCTGGTTATTAAACCTTTGTCGGAGACATAACCTGAAAATATCTTCTCCCAATATGAGGGCTGTTTGCTTGCTTTACTTACTGTGTTCTTGGCTGTGCAGAAGCTTTTTATTTTGATCAAGTCCCAATAGTGTATTTTTGAAGCAGCTTCAATTGCCCGGGGGGTCCTTCTCATAAAAAACTCGCCAAACCCAATTTCTTCAAGGGTTTTCCCTACACTCTCTTCTACTATTTTTATAGTTTCATGTCTTAGGTTTAAATCTTTAATCCAGTGAGAGTCTATCTTGGTTAATGGTGAGAGGTGTGGGTCCAGTTTCAGTCTTCTACAGGTTGCCAGCCAGTTCACCCAGCACCATTTGTTAAATAGGGAATCTTTTCCCCACTGAATGTTTTTAATTGGCTTGTCAAAGATTAAATAATGATAAGTAGCTGGATTCATCTCTTGGTTCTCTATTCTATTCCAGACATCTACTTCTCTGTTTTTGTGCCAGTACCATGCTGTTTTGATCACTATCGATTTGTAGTATAGTCTGAGGTCTGGTAGCGTGATTCCTCCTGCTTTGTTTTTATTTTTGAGTAATGTCTTGGCTATTCGAGGTTTTTTCTGATTCCATATAAAACGAAGAATTATTTTTTCAAGATCTTTAAAGTATGACAGTGGAGTTTTAATGGGGATTGTGTTGAAATTATATATTGCTTTGGGTAGTGTGGACATTTTAACAATGTTGATTCTTCCCAACCTTGAGCATGGTATATATTTCCATTTGTTAACATTCTCAGTTATCTCTTTTCTTAGAGTTTCATAGTTCTCTTTATACAGATCTTTCATGTCTTTGTTAGATAAACTCCCAAGTATTTCATCTTCTTTGGCACTACTGTGAATGGGACAGAGTCTTTAATTGTTATTTCAACTTGACTATTGTTGGTATATATAAAGGCTACCGATTTATGAATGTTGATTTTGTAACCTGAGACACTGCTGTATTCCTTAATCACTTCTAAGAGTTTTGTAGTAGAGTCCCTAGTATTTTCCAGATATACAATCATATCATCTGCGCAGAGCGAAAGTTTGATCTCTCCTGACCCTATGTGGATACACTTGATCGCCTTTTCTTCCCTAATTGTGGTGGCTAAAACATCCATTACAATGTTAAAGAGCAATGGAGACAATGGGCACCCTTGTCTGGTTCTAGATCTAAGTGGAAATGATTCCAATTTAACTCCATTCAATATGATATTGGCTGTGGGTTTGCTGTAGATGGCCTCTATCAGTGTAAGAAATGTCCCTTCTATACCAATTTTCTTGAGTGTTCTGATCATGAATGGATGTTGGATGTTATCAAAAGCTTTTTCCACATCGATTGAGAGATTCATATGGTCTTTGTTTTTTAATTTGTTTATGTGCTGTATTACATTTATAGATTTACGTATATTGAACCAGAGTTGAGATCCTGGGATAAAACCGACTTGGTCATGATGTATGATTTGTTTGATATGTTGCTGGATTCTGTTTGTTAGAATCTTGTTGAATATTTTTGCATCTATATTCATTAGTGATATGGGTCTATAATTTTCTTTTCTCTTTGGGTCTTTTCCTGGTTTGGGGATCAGGGTGATGTTTTCTTCATAGAACGTGTTGGGTAGTCTTCCTTCTTTTTCTACCTTTTGGAACAGGTTGAGTAGTATAGGTACTAATTCCTCTTTAAAGGTTTGGTAGAATTCTGACGTGAAACCATCTGGTCCCGGGCTTTTCTTTTTGGGGAGATTTTGTATGGTGATGATATTTCTGAACTTGATATGGGCCTGTTCAACATTTCCACTTGTTTTTGATTAAGTCTTGGAAGGTGACGTGTTTCCAAGTAACAGTCGATTTCCTTCAGATTTTCGTATTTCTGAGAGTATAGTTTCTTGTAATATTCATTAAGGATTTTTTGGATTTCTGAGGAGTCTATTGTTATTTCGTCTTTGTTATTTCTGATTGATGAGATTAGAGATTTTACTCTTTTTTTTCCTGATTAGGTTGGCCAAAGGTTTATCTATTTTGTTGACCTTTTCAAAACACCAGCTGTTTGATTTCTTGATCTGTTGTATTAGTCTTTTGTTTTCAATTTCATTTAGTTCTGCTCTGATTTTGGTTATTTCTTTTCTTTTACTGGATTTGGGGTTGGATTGTTCTTCCATTTCCAGTCTCTTGAGATGTCCCATTAAGTTGCTTACTTCCTCTTTTTGCGTTCTCCTGAGGAAGGCTTGCAGTGCTATAAATTTCCCTCTTAGAACTGCCTTTGCTGTGTCCCAGAGGTTCTGATAGTTCGTATCTTCACTTTCGTTTTGTTCTTGAAATTTGTCAATTTCCTTCTTGATCTCATCTCTGACCCAGCTATCATTCAGCATAAGGTTATTTAAGTTCTATGTTTTTGTATGAGTATGCAGATTCCTGTTCTTACTCATTTCAAATATTGTTCCATGATGGTCCGAGAAGATGCATGGAATAATTTGTATTCCTTTAAATTTACTGAGGTTAGACTTGTGACCTAAGATGTGATCGATTCTGGAGTAAGTTCCGTGGGCTGATGAGAAGTATGTGTATTCAGTTTTGTTGGGATGAAATGTTCTGTAGATGTCAGATAAATCTAAATGCTGGATGGTTAGATTTAAATCTAGAATTTCTTTACTCAGCTTTTTGTTGGAGGATTGATCCAGCACTGCCAAAAGTGTGTTAAAATCTCCAACTATTATAGAGTTGGAGGAAATCAAGTTGCTCATGTCTGTTAGAGTTTCTCTTATAAATTGAGGTGCATTCTTATTGGGTGCATAGATATTAATAATTGAAATCTCATCATATTGAGTCTTACCCTTAACAAATATGAAGTGACCATTTTTGTCCTTCCTTACTTTTGTTGGTTTAAAGCCTATTGTGCCCGCAAATAAAATTGCAACTCCTGCTTTTTTCTGGTTACCATTTGCCTGAAATATGGATGACCATCCTTTCACCCTGAGTCTGTATGTGTCTTTTAAGTTAAGATGTGACTCTTGTATGCAAGAAATGTCTGGCCTGAGTTTTTGTATCCAGTCAGCTACCCTATGTCTCTTAGAGGGCAGTTTAAGCCATTCACATTAATGGAGAGCATTGATAAGTTTGGTGAAATTTGGGGTATTGAGTTTTTTGAAAGTCCAGTGGGCATTTTTAATCCTTTTTCCATTGTGGAAGTTGGAGTTTGATCAGAAGTTTCTGAGTGAGTTTACTTTTGTAGTGGAGGATTGGGTTGGTTATTATGGAGGATAGAGAATATCCTGAAGAGCTGGTTTAGTTATGGCAAATTTCTTTAGCATATGTATGCCATTAAAGTATTTAATTTGTTCGTCGTAAATGAAACTCGGTTTAGCTGGGTACAAGATCCGGGGTTGAAAGTTATTTTGCTTGAGGAGATTAAACGTTGATGACCACCCTCTTCTGGCTTGAAAAGTTTCAGCAGAGAGATCTACAGTCATTCTAATGTTCTTCCCTTTGAAGGTAATAGATTTCTTTCTCCTGGCAGCTTTAAGAATTTTCTCCTTCACATTAACTTTAGTGAAGTTAATTATGATATGCCTGGGGGATGTCTTATTGGGGTTGAGTCGTGCTGGGGTTCTGAAGCTATCTGCTATCTGAATTTCAGGTTCTATAGGCATGTCTGGAAAATTCTCTTTCATAATTTCATGCAGAAGGGCCTCTGTGCCCAGTGAGGCCACTTCATCTGTTTCAGGAATTCCTATGAGACGGATATTTGCCTTCTTCGAGTTATCCCAAAGCTCTCTGAGTGAGTGATCCATTTTTGCTCTCCATTTCTCTTCCTCTTTGAGAGTTTGGGAGCATTCAAAGGCTTTATCTTTGATGTCAGAGATCCTTTCTTCTGCTTGGTCCATTCTGTTGGTAAGGGATTCCACTGTATTTTTCATATCTTTGAGGGCTGCAAATTCTTGTTTCAGTCTGTCTAAGTCTTTCGTGGTTTTGTCTTTAAATTCGTTAAATTCTTGAGACAGCTTTTGAATTTCTGCACGAATTCCTAATTCCATTTTGTTAATCTTGTTTGCCATCCAAATTCTGAATTCGATTTCTGACATCTCAACCAGTTGTTTGTGAATGGGATCTTCAATTACACCTGCCGTATCTTTCATTGGGGGGGTTGATCTATTCTGGTTATTCATGTTACCAGAGTTTTTCCACTGATTCCGCCCTATGATTGTTTTACTCCCTTTGATTTTCCTCTGATGTTTTGTCAAGGACCAGTACAGTGCTGTGGCGTGAGAAACTGTGGCCCTGTTTGGTGTAGAGGGGCTAAGTGGTTCTGACTTGTTTTCAGCTGGTTTCTATGTGACCCTAGTGAAACAGTTATTCTGGGTTGAAGTCTCAGCTGTGGAGAAATACCAGCAATTAAGTCACCCCACCCACCACAGACAACAAATGGGAAAGGAAAATCAAACCTTCCTACAACCACACACCCAGGGCACCACCTGGATAGTCCCCAGGTGAGTGACTCAGTTCAAAAGGCCCAAGTCAACTGTCTCAGTCAGCACCTGCCTCGGGTGGGAGAGTTCAAGAGGTCCCTGGGAACTGGGTCACAGGGGTCTGGTGACTGCTCTAAAATGGCTTGCTCCAGTGCTGCATGGAGTCAGGAAGAGCCACCAGTAAATAGATCAGTCTGGGAAGAATGATGCCTCCTTCCCCACCTTGCAGCTCTGTCATACCCAGTCTCTGCTAGACCCACAGGGCTGTGACCCAGTCAGTTTTCTGCAGTAAGCAGATATTCCAGGGGTTTGCACCTGCCTAAGTCACAGGGTAGTCTGTGTCTGCTCGACTAGGCCGCTATTCTCTGTCTTTATCCAGTAGGTAGTGGTGTGGCCTGTCAACCTTGGGCACTTGATGGAGGCTGTAGGTGTTCACTGAGTTCCAGCCCCACCATTAGTTTATGTTACTGGGTGAAGTGAACAACCCTGTGGGAGTTTGTTTCTGACCTTGCCAGATTCCTCTGCAGAGGAGAGGCTGATTTGAATTCCCAGAACCTGTTTCTCAGGCCCTGTCTTTAGTCCTGTGGGTTTGTATTCACAGCACGATCAGTTGTTGGCTGTAGCCTCTTGGCCTCCTTTATCTATAGGCTGGTGATCCCCTAACGGCCAGGTGCGTCTTAGGCTCAGTAGAGCGGTTCTCTGGATCAGCCTCACCCTAGGAGTTTCCCGGCTCTGTGGGTGTGTTTTCTAGTCCCCATGTTCCAACCAGGTTGGTACCGTCTCAGGAAAATCCTTTACTCACGGGGCCTGTGTTTCAGTCCCAGGTCTGTTCCATGGTGGTTGCCATCTGAGAAGATGCTTGGCCTCATCTGGTTGCCCAGGAAGACAGGAGGAGAGGCTATGATATATCTGGGGGTGGGCCTTGTTATTGCTGAAGATGGCTGTTGCTCTGCACCTCGGGGCACCACCACTCCAGTGTAATTCCCTCTCAGTCGACCGTCATCTTCTCACTCCTTTGCTACAGAGTCAGCACTGGTCAGCTGCAGTCCAGGTCCTGTCTATACCTCTTGAGAGTTCAGCCAATAATCTGGACTCCTGAGGGGGCAGGTCTCCAGATCACGGAGTGAGAGTGGAGGGGGGTGTTAGGAGCTCAGGGTTGCAGGTCATAACACCAAGCTCATTGAGACCAAATGAACAAATAAACAGATACAAAGGTTACCAGGCACATGGGTCCATAGATACAGAGATAAATGGAAACACATAAACATACAAGCAATAGCCACGACAACAGCAATATAAGAACAACTGCAATAAAAATAGTGATAATCGTAAAGTAATTGAAAGAAAGGAAAAAAAGAGAGAAAAAAGTGGTGTTAGAAGGAATGTTAAGTGAGAAGAAGAAATTAAAATTTGAAGACATAGAAATAAAAAATATATCTATATAAAATGTAATAATAAAAAATTATCGAAATCTCCTCTAAGAAAATGGTGAGGAAAAATCAGACAAAAAGAAAACAACAGCAAAAGAAAAAAACCACGAAAACCGAACCAAACAAACAAAACAAAAAGAAAAAGGCACCAACTGCAAAAATATTCTTGTAGTAGAAATATACCTATAAATGTCTATATGTCTGCTGTAGAGATCAATTTTCGTAGGAATATATTCATACTGCAATATACTTTCTGGACACCAGGTGGCACTATGAGTGGTTTTGAGACATACCTGGTTTACAGTTTATACCATGGTAACCACCTTCCATGGCCGATCGCCATTTTGGAGTTTCTGTAAAAGTTTGTCACCTAAGAATTGTGCAACCTCGGCTGTTCTCCTCCAGACAGCACTTGCGACCGACCCTCCCACTCAGTGCAGGTGTCCATGCTTCCTAAGTCCCTCCACTTATCTCTCAGGTTCCCCTGCAAACTGGCGACTGCAATTGGCCATAAGGGGAGTGGTGCTGAGTTCGCGTGGTATCTCCTGTAGCTGGTTCCCGGGGCTTCAGCAGCCAAAGCCAGTCTGCGGCTTCAGTTCCTCTGTGGCCCCAGAAGCCAAAGCCGGGTCCTAGGCTTCAAGCCGTTCCCGTGGTTGGAGCGCTCGGGGGATTTATTCTGAGTTTTATGGTTCAGAGTTTTGGATGGGCGTCCGCCAGTTTGCTGTGCAGCCTGAACTGCCAGCCCCCTCCAACACCTGGGGGAAAGGTGCCCGCCCTTTTGGGTAGTTCAAAATGTCTGTTTGTTTCCCGGGCAGGATCCCTTCCCTTCAATTGTCCAACAGTTTGCCCAGCTCCCTGTGGTTTTGAGTGGCTCTCCTTTCGGATGCCTCCCTCAGTTCAGAATTAATTATTTGTCAATTGGATTTTGTCAGCATTTACAAGCTGCTGACCTCCATGGGGGAGGGGCCTGCTGGCCAGCATGGCCGAGCAGGGATGAATCTCTACAACAGAGTCTGTGATTTTTAAATTACCCCTCATATATAGCAAACCGCCAGTTCGCTGGGCGTCTCCAGCTGTCTGTCCACTACAATAATCCACACACAGGGAAGGTCCAGACTTCCTTTCCTCTCACCTGGTAGCTTGGGAGAGGTGGGCTACACGTCCGTCCTGTCCGCCATCATGCTCCACCCTCCACATTTTCCTTTTATTTCTAGGTTACTCCCAGCATGTCTTCACAGAAAGGGAATGGCTCTGCCAAGACTTTCTCCAGCTTTAGTGAGAGAAACTGTTAAGTACACTCCAATTTTTCTCTCTTGGTCCACAGGAGGTAAAGACTTTATGTTCATTTACTGATTCATTTGACAAGAAATCATTGAACATTTTCTATGTGCTAATTGATGTGTTGCAAAGTGAGTTCACAAACACTGCCTCTATGATCTTCAGCATGATATGGAGGTGGCCTTATTAGTGTCTTCTGTTCACACAGGTAAAGTTTACTGAGACCAAATGAAGTGAAGTGACTTTCCTAACCCAAACGTAAGTCTCTGGACTCCCCCTTCTATATTATAGCAGCCTGAAAGAACCCTCCCATGACAATATAACTAACTCTTGGACATATTTCAACAAGCTTTGTAATGAATTACAAACATATAGGGAAATCAAGGAAATGGGGGGAGGGGGAAGAATTAAAGGAAAAAGAAAGGAAGACCAAGAAGAGCAACAAATTGCTAATACAAGACTTGAGGATGGTAGAATGTAAGAGAATATGGGAACCAGGTTATCCTCGGGATGCTATCTCAAGCCAACAAGAAGGTGAAATGAACATGCAAACTCCTCACAAGACTAAAGTGGTACTAAATCAATAGTGTCCTCCAGCTCCCAACAGAAACAAATGAAACCCTCTGAAGGAAGGCATCATCAATTTATACCATCAGGTTGCATGCAGATAAAGTCAAACCAATTAAAATATTAATACACACAAAAGGAAACATCACCATACAATTCAACGGAAACAACAAATAGATTTCTTCATAAACCAAAGACCTAAGATATAAAATTTAACAGTATTAAAAATATTCAAAGTTTGAAGGAAAAACTTTTAAGAGAGAATTAAAAATCTAGGTGTAAAACTAATCTATTCCAATATAAGAAAATAAGAAGTGGTAGCAGAAGGCCAAGAAGGTGGGTAAGGTAGGAGATACTGATATCGGGATTTCATCTTCAGTAGGTCCTTGGTCTCTGTGATTAGAAGAATGAATCCACAGACCACATATCAGTGGTAAGACAGGATTTATTTTACAAAAAAGAACACAGAGAGAAAACACAAAGCTGATGGAGAGAAAAATCCAAGTGGGAAGAAAGCTCTCTCTCCCTCGCTTTCTGTCTGGGTTCTTTGTCTAGGGGTATGTATAGTCTCATGAGTTCTGTGTAGTTGGTTTCCGTCAGGACTTGTTACATGAATGGATGCAGTCCCTTCCTAGGGTAAGATGAATGAGTACATTTATGAACCGATACTGTGCATTCCTGAAATTGACCAGACCTAGGAAACTTACATGAAATTGACCTAAGCGTGGGAAATGCAAGATTCCTATTCATCCAGAAGTGTGAGGGGAAGGAGACACTAAGATGCTGGTGTCTCCCAGCAGTTGTTGGGCCCCTCCCTCCAGCTACTGGGGCCTCCTGCATCCCCTACCCCCACCCAAAAACCGCTGGTTACAGGGCCAACTGCCGCTGGCCCAATACCGCCAGGACCCCCTAGGCAGCAGGTCCTTCCCTCAGCTCCATAGAGCTGGCTGGGGTGCCACCCGCCCTGTATCAATATGATGGAGGCCTTGGCATGCCCAGGACTGAGATAACCAAGCAGTGGGCAGTGAGGCTGCAAGAAAGAAGAAACCAGTTGGCGCGTTGTAATTCTGCACTCTGCAAAGCGGTGGTAGGAGAATCACTTCAGCTCAGGAGTTTGAGACTACCCTGAGCAAGAGTAAGACCCTGTCTCTGTTAAAAAGAAAAACTAGCCCGGCAGGCATTGTGGTGAGCGCCTGTAGTCCCAACTACTTGGGAGGCTGAGGCAAAAGGATCTCTTGAAGCCCAAGAGACTGAAGTTGTTGTGAGCTATGTCGCCCAGAGCGACAGAGTGAGATTCTGCGCCCTCCCCTCCGCCAAAAAGATAGAAAGATAGAAAGGAGAAATGCCTACAGAGACTAGAGATCACGGCAAGCCCAGCAGTCATCAGCATTTACAGTGCAGATATCCTATCAACTAATTCTTTCAACTTTTGTATATTTGAAAATATCATATGTATCACTTTTATTGTTTTAAAAAATACTTTAAATGCATATAGAATTTTTTCATGATAAATTGCTATCACTCAGCATTATAATAATGTCATTCCACAGTCTTCTGGCATTCTTTTTATTTTTTTTTTTCAGACAAAGTCTTACTATGTCACTCTCGGTAGAGTGCTATGGTGTCACAGCTCACAGCAACCTCAAACTCTTGGACTTGAGAGATTCTCTTGCCTCAGCCTCCCAAGTAGCTGGGACCACAGGCACCCTCCACAATGCCAGCTATTTTTTTATTGTAGTTGTCTTTGTTGTCTGGCAGGTCTGGGCTGAGTTCAAGCCCGCCAGCCCGGGTGCATGTGCCTGGTGCCCTAGCAGCCGAGCTACAGGCACTGAGCCCATTCATATTTTTTTCTTAGGAAAAAATCGGGTGTTATTCAGATTGCTGTTCCCCTGTGAGTAAAATTAATTTTTCTCTCTATCTTTTATTAAGATTTTTTTTTAATCTTTGGTTTTAAACTGTGTGGTTATGATGTGATTTTATTTGCATTCACTCTTTTTATTTTTTACTGACTTTCATCACATACAATGTTTGTTTGAGGGTTTTAGGTCAAATTTTTAAAAAGAAATTTTGGCTAATGATTTTGAAATAGCCCCAGCAATTCTACTGTAATGTATAACCCTAGAGAAATAAAAAACATAGCTCCACACAAAATACAAATATACAAAAAGTATTATAAAGCCAAGATAAGGAAATAATTTAAAGCTCCAATATCAAATAAATAAATTAACACATTGTGGCAGATTCAAAAAATGAAGTACTACTAACAATCTCAAAGTAATGACATACTGATAAACATAGCACCAAGCATGAGTCTGAAAACCATGATGCTGAATAAAAAATACTAGATAAAATACTCTATATGATACCATTTATATAAAATTTTAGAGGACAAGCAAAACTAAATTTAATTATAAATATTAGAATAGTGTGACTTGTGAGGAAATACTGAATGAAAAAAGGTACACAAGAATTTAGAATGTACTGAAGTATGGAAACAGTTTAGATCCTAATTGAGCTGGTAATGACACAAATGTATACATCTGTGAAAATTCAGCAAACCGTATGCTTAACATCTTTGGATTATTTGGTAAGGTGCTTATATGTCCACCTCCAAAAACAAAAATCATTGGGAGGTGAAAACAACTGATCAAACATATCTAAATAGAAAAACTGAGAACTAGAAACCAAATCAGAAGAAATTATACAAATGGAAGTACAGAAATCTCAAGAAAAGAATCTATAAAGGAAAGCTTAAAAAATATAGACGATATTATTAACACATATATTAACACATCTAGTATCTGATAGATTCTTATTAATTTTTTTTTTGAGACAGATTCTTACTATGTTGCCCTTGGTAGCATGCCATGGCATCACAACTCACAGCAACCTCAAACTCTTGGGCTTAAGCGATTCTCTTGCCTCGGCCTCCCAAGTAGCTGGGACTACAGGCACTTGCCATAGGGCCTGGCTATTTTTTGTTTGGTTGCAGTTTTCATTGTTGTTCAGTAGGCCTGGGCCTGGCTAGAATCCACCAGCCTCCGTGTATGTGACCGGTGTCCTACTCACTGAGCTATGGGCACCAAGCCAGATTCTTATTAATTATTACACCAGAATCTAAGCAAAGGTGAGAAGAACACTGAAACCATTTTAGTTCTGATGGATTTTGCCAAACCTGGGAAGAGCTTAGATTTTGAGAGTCTCCCAGGGATTGGCATAAAACAAAACAAAATCTCAAAAGCATGAATGCCTTTATCTCACCTCGGGAAAATGACCTAAATAAACCTAAACCTGTACCAATCCCAGGCAAATTCAAGCAGATTTGCCATGGATCTAAATGGGGTGTGGTGGTGGTATGGAAATCACTGCACAAAATCTTAAGGTTTACAGGTAAATCTCAAATTTATTTGCAGCTGAAATCATATTACATTATACTTCTGAAAGCCTCAAGTTTAAAGTGATCCCTGGGAAGAAATACCGTTGGTGCCTTGAAGTAACAAACACAAAGGCTGAGGGGAGAAAAGCAACTTGGCCCAAGCCTCAGAAACTACCCACAAATAATTTCATATGGACTCCAAGTATTTCACGATCATAAAAAAAGGAAACAAGGCTCTATAAGAAACAACCATTTGAAAATTAAAAAAAGAAAGTCAAAAAAAATTAACCACCGGGAACAAATTCACATAAACATCAGAAAAGTTTTATAATTTTTCAAGTATTAAATATTAAGTCTTTAAAACATGTATTTAAATTTTTAAAGAAAATATAAAGGTTGGGGACAAGATGGCAGACTGAAGCCAGCTTCCCACAGAGGCTCCCATCCAGAAAGAGAGTTAAGGGACAAAAATTTAGCAGGTAACCTGGTGGATCTGAGCTGCACTAAGAGAGAAGGCTGAAGAACACACATCAACCCCGCTGAAGTGAGCTGAGACCACAAGGATGCAAACAAAAGCAAAATAGCTCACTCCTGATACTCGTAAGTCACACATTCTGTCTCCTTGGCCAACCAGAGGAGGCCACCTGTGAGTAAAAGATTTGCCTGAGGCTACTCACAAATCTGGGAAGCTTCCAGGGCAGGGCCCACTCAGAGAGGCAACCGAATACAAACCTCCAGCAGCAAAGAGGTTGGAAATCAGAACAGCTTATCTTCTGCAGGCGATTTTACCAGGAACAGAGACAGAATCCCACGAAGTTGTACTGTTCTTTTCTGTTCTGCTCTGTTCTATCAGTAACATCAATAAGGGGCGGGACTGAGCCTGAGTGAACATGCCCCGACCTTCATCAAACACAGGAGGATGTCAGGCCTCACCTCCTCTTGCTAAATAGCAGCAGAGTGCAGAGGCCTGGCAGATTTCCTTGGGATTCAGGCAGGTGCAAACACCTGGAGTATCTGTTCACTACAGGCAATTGGGTCAACCATCTGCAGTGATATCAATGACTGGGTCTGACAAAGGAGCAAGGTGGGGAAGGAGGCATCAACCTTCCCAGACTGATGTATTTGCTAGGTGGCTCCTCCTGACTCCATGCAGCACTGGAGTAAGCCATACCAGAGTAGTCACCAGACCCCTGTGACGCAGCACCCAGAGACCTCTTGAACTCTCCCACGTGAGACAGGTGGTGACTGAGACAATCGATTTGGACTTTTTGAACTGAACCAATAGACTGAGGAAATTTCAGGTGGTGCACTGGTGTGCGGTTGTAGGAAGGTTTGATTATCCTTCTCCAATTGGTCCAGGAGGTGGGCAGGGTGAGTTAATTGCTGGTTTTTCTCCATAGCTGAGAATTCAACCCAGAGTAAATGTTTCACTAGGGTCAAACAGAAACCGCTGAAAAGAAGACAGAAACACTTAAGCCCCACCACATCAGACAGGGCCCCAGTTGTCAGGCTACAACACTATACTAGGCCTCAACAAAGCCCCAGGGGAAAAACCAAAGGGAGTAAAACAACCATGGGGCAGAATCAGAAGAAAAACTCTGCTAACATGAATAACCAGAAAAGATAAACCCCCCCAAGAAAGATATGGCAGATGTAATTGAATATCCCACTCATAAACAACAGGCTGAGACGTCAGAAATTGAATTCAATATTTGGATCGCAGACAAGATTAATAAAGTGGAATTAGGAATTCGAGGAGAAATTCAAAAGTTGCCTCAAGAGGGAAGGCGGAGCAAGATGGCAGCCGAGTAACAGCTTCCTTGCATCTGGGCACCGTGAGTCTGGGGAGTTAGGACTCCAGGCGTCTCTGGCTGGTGGGAACTGCCTATCATCACTCCTATGAGGATACAGGGAGTCAGCGAGAGACTTCTGGACCCCAAGAGGAGGACTAAATCCGTGGAAAACCGGCAAGTGGTCGCGTGTGTTCAATCCGTCTAAACCCGCCCACAACTGTAAGTTCAGTAGCAGCGAGACTGCAAACCAGAAAGGCCTTACCTGTGAACTGTTTTGATGTCCTTGGACTTGGCACTGAGTTGAACTGCCTTGGGGAAGGCCTGAGCGGGAGTGCGAGAACTTTGGCCGTTGTCTAGGGCCCCAGTCTGAGCCGCTGAGCCAGACGGAGCTAATAGTGTTTGGCGGTGGGTCACACGGATCCATTGTCAGCGATCTGCCCCGGCAAGCTCCGCCCTCAGGGTCACAGAGCTAGAAACGGGTGGGAGCTGGTAACCCAGCAACCAAGTAGCCTAAGGATGGGGTCTGAGCCGCCTTGCAGCCCTAACCCTCAGGGGCAGAGTGAGACCGGTTTTGGCACACTGAGTAAGTGGATAGCCACTTCAGCAGCGATTCCAGCAAGAAAGCTGGGAAAGCTTCTGCTCAACAAGTTTACAAGTTCGAAGTGCCTTTTAAGTAGGCTGAAGAGAGATTCAGGGTGTCTACCTGCTGGGGTTTGAGTAATCAGCAGCCTCCAGTCGTATCTGAACTGTGACTAACATCTCATACCCCAGAAGACCACGTGTTGCCCAGACAATATTCAATAACATATACAAACTGCTTTGTTTTTGGTTGTGTATTTTTTTCTTTCTTTTTTGCTTGGTTGTTTTTTTTGTTTGTTTATTTTAACGTTGCTGATATTCTTTTGTTTTTTTAATTTTAATCTTTTCCACACAGATCCCTTTTTCTTTCTCAATTTTCCTAGTTTAATTATAATTTCCCATTGCTGCTTTTTTTAATAACTTCAACTTCATTTTTGCTAGTGTTTCTAAAGATATAATTTGGTTTTTCACCCAATTTTATCCCTGTAAAGTTTTCTGTTTGCTTCTTTTGGTTTGATTTATAGCATTTTTGTCTTTCCTCTCTACTTGGTGGAGGTGGGGTACTGTGTCTGATCAGGTTAGCAAAGAGCTGCTGACCTCAAGGGAACCACGCAACTGGGCACCCCCAGAAGGTGGGGTTTTTTAAGGTTGTGTCAAAGTACCCTACTGTACACCAATATTGCCCTGTCTCCCTCTTTCTGTGCCTCTCTTCTTTTTGTCAATATTCCTTATACCCACCCCCACTCCTTTCTCTATATTTCTTTTTTTCTTATCACTCGGTCCTCCTTTCTTTCATCCCCTTTTTTTTTGCTCTTCAACCTTCTCACCCTTCTGGTCCTGTAACCTTTAGTCCACAGGCACAAGAACTTAAAGAGCAAGAGGAAGTGAAAGGAAAATTAGGGCAAGCAAACAGATAAAAGAAATCACTCATGAGGAAGAATCAGCAGAAAACTCCAGGCAACATGAAGAACCAGTCTAGAACAACCCCACCAAGGGACCATGAGGTAGCTACTGCAGAGGATTCCACCTATACAGAAATGTTAGGAATGACAGAAAGGGAATTTAGAATACACATGTTGAAAACAATGAAAGAAATGATGGAAACAATGAAGGAAATTGGTAATAAAGTGGAAAATAACCAAAAGGAAATCCAAAAACAGAATCAAATAAGAGATGAACGATATGAAGAATATAAAAAGGATATAGCAGACCTGAAGGAACTGAAACAGTCAATTAGGGAACTTAAAGATGCAATGGAAAGTATCAGCAACAGGTTAGACCATGCAGAAGAAAGAATTTCAGAGGTAGAAGACAAAGTTCTTGAGATAACTCAGACAGTAAAAGAGGCAGAAAAGAAGAGAGAGAAAGCAGAACGTTCACTGTCAGAATTATGGGACTTTATGAAGCGTTCCAACATACGAGTTATAGGAATTCCAGAAGGGGAAGAAGAATGCCCCAGAGGAATGGAAGCCATACTAGAGAATATTATAAAAGAAAATTTCCCAAACATCACCAAACATTCTGACACACTGCTTTCAGAGGGATATCGGACCCCGGGTCGCCTCAACTCTAACCGAGCTTCTCCAAGACACATTGTGATGAACCTGTCCAAAGTCAAGACAAAAGAAAAGATTCTGCAAGCTGCCAGGAGTAAGCGCCAGTTGACATACAGGGGCAAATCCATCAGAGTTACCACAGACTTCTCTAATGAAACTTTCCAAGCAAGAAGACAATGGTCATCTACCTTTAATCTACTTAAACAGAACAATTTTCAGCCCAGAATTCTGTACCCTGCTAAGCTAAGCTTCAAAATTGACGGAGAAATCAAATCATTTACGGATATACAAACATTGAGGAAATTCGCCACAACAAGACCAGCTCTACAGGAAATACTTCAACCTGTTCTGCACACTGACCACCACAATGGATCAGCAGCAAAGTAAGAACTCAGAAATCAAAGGACAGAACCTAACCTCCACACTGATGCAAAAGATAAAACTAAGCAATGGACTCTCACCAAATAAGACGAATAGAATACTACCACACTTATCCATTATCTCAATAAATGTTAATGGCTTGAATTCCCCACTGAAGAGACATAGATTGGCTGACTGGATTAAAAAACACAAGCCATCCATTTGCTGTGCAAGAAACACACCTGGCTTCAAAAGACAAATTAAAGCTCCGAGTCAAGGGTTGGAAGACAATTTTTCAGGCAAATGGAATTCAGAAGAAAAGAGGAGTTGCAATCTTATTTTCAGATACATGTGGATTTAAAGCAACTAAAGTCAAAAAAGACAAAGATGGTCACTTTATATTGGTCAAGGGAAAACTACAACAAGAAGACATTTCAATTCTAAATATTTATGCACCCAATTTAAATGCTCCCAGATTCTTGAAGCAGACCTTACTCAGTCTGAACAATATGATATCTGATAATACCATCATAACAGGGGACTTTAACACACCTCTTACAGAGCTGGACAGATCCTCTAAACAGAAATTAAACAAAGATGTAAGAGATTTAAATGAGACCCTAGACCAACTATGCTTGATAGACGTATATAGAACACTCCACCCCAAAGATAAAGAATATACATTCTTCTCATCACCCCATGGAACATTCTCCAAAATTGATCATATCCTGGGACACAAAACAAATATCAACAGAATCAAAAGAATTGAAAGTTTACCTTGTATCTTTTCAGACCATAAGGCACTAAAGATGGAACTCAACTCTAACAAAAATGCTCAACCCCACCCAAAGGCATGGAAATTAAACAATCTTCTGTTGAATAACAGATGGGTGAAGGAAGAAATAAAAAGGAAATCATTAACTTCCTTGAGCATAACAACAATGAAGACACAAGCTACCAAAACCTGTGGGATACTGCAAAAGCAGTTTTGAGAGGAAAATTCATCGCTTTAGATGCCTACATTCGAAAAACAGAAAGAGAGCACATCAACAATCTCACAAGAGATCTTATGGAATTGGAAAAAGAAGAACAATCTAAGCCTAAACCCAGTAGAAGAAAAGAAATATCCAAAATCAAATCAGAGATCAATGAAATTGAAAACAAAAGAATCATTCAGAAAATTAATGAAACAAGGAGTTGGTTTTTTGAAAAAATAAATAAAATAGATAAACCATTGGCCAGACTAACTAGAAATAGAAAAGTAAAATCTCTAATAACCTCAATCAGAAACGATAAAGGGGAAATAACAACTGATCCCACAGAGATACAAGAGATCATCTCTGAATACTACCAGAAACTCTATGCCCAGAAATTTGACAATGTGAAGGAAATGGATCAATATTTGGAATCACACCCTCTCCCTAGACTTAGCCAGGAAGAAATAGACCTCCTGAACAGACCAATTTCAAGCACTGAGATCAAAGAAACAATAAAAAAGTTTCCAACTAAAAAATGCCCTGGTCCAGATGGCTTCACTCCAGAATTCTATCAAACCTTCAAGGAAGAGCTTATTCCTGTACTGCAGAAATTATTCCAAAAAATTGAGGAAGAAGGAATCTTCCCCAACACATTCTATGAAGCAAACATCACCCTGATACCAAAACCAGGAAAAGACCCAAGCAAAAAGGAGAATTTCAGACCAATCTCACTCATGAATATAGATGGAAAAATTCTCAACAAAATCCTAGCCAATAGATTACAGCTTATCATCAAAAAAGTCATTCATCATGATCAAGTAGGCTTCATCCCAGGGATGCAAGGCTGGTTTAACATACGCAAGTCCATAAACGTTATCCACCATATTAACAGAGGCAAAAATAAAGATCACATGATCCTCTCAATAGATGCAGAAAAAGCATTTGATAAAATCCAGCATCCTTTTCTAATTAGAACACTGAAGAGTATAGGCATAGCTGGCACATTTCTAAAACTGATTGAAGCTATCTATGACAAACCCACAGCCAATATTTTACTGAATGGAGTAAAACTGAAAGCTTTTCCTCTTAGAACTGGAACCAGACAAGGTTGTCCTCTGTCACCTTTACTATTCAACATAGTGCTGGAAGTTCTAGCCAATACAATTAGGCAAGACAAGGAAATAAAGGGAATCCAAATGGGAGCAGAGGAGGTCAAACTCTCCCTCTTTGCTGACGACATGATCTTATACTTAGAGAACCCCAAAGAGTCAACCACAAGACTCCTAGAAGTCATCAGAAAATACAGTAATGTTTCAGGATATAAAATCAATGTCCACAAGTCAGTAGCCTTTGTATACACCAATAACAGTCAAGATGAGAAGCTAATTAAGGACACAACTCCCTTCACCATAGTTTCAAAGAAAATGAAATACCTAGGAATATACCTAACGAAGGAGGTGAAGGACCTCTATAAAGAAAACTATGAAATCCTCAGAAAGG
Source organism: Nycticebus coucang (assembly GCF_027406575.1). Lineage (NCBI taxonomy): Eukaryota > Metazoa > Chordata > Mammalia > Primates > Lorisidae > Nycticebus > Nycticebus coucang. The sequence goes on from NC_069793.1 coordinate 76,429,778, forward strand.
AAATAGCAGAGGATATTAACAAATGGAAGAACATACCATGCTCATGGATGGGAAGAATCAACATTGTTAAAATGTCTATACTTCCCAAAGCAATCTACCTATTCAATGCCATTCCTATCAAAGTACCTACATCGTACTTTCAAGATTTGGAAAAAATGATTCTGCGTTTTGTATGGAACCGGGAAAAACCCCGTATAGCTAAGGCAGTTCTTAGTAACAAAAATAAAGCTGGGGGCATCAGCATACCAGATTTTAGTCTGTACTACAAAGCCATAGTGCTCAAGACAGCATGGTACTGGCACAAAAACAGAGACATAGACACTTGGAATCGAATTGAACACCAAGAAATGAAACTAACATCTTACAACCACCTAATCTTTGATAAACCAAACAAGAACTTACCTTGGGGGAAAGACTCCCTATTCAATAAATGGTGTTGGGAGAACTGGATGTCTACATGTAAAAGACTGAAACTGGACCCACACCTTTCCCCACTCACAAAAATTGATTCAAGATGGATAAAGGACTTAAATTTAAGGCATGAAACAATAAAAATCCTCAAAGAAAGCATAGGAAAAACACTGGAAGATATTGGCCTGGGGGAAGACTTCATGAAGAAGACTGCCATGACAATGGCAACAACAACAAAAATAAACAAATGGGACTTCATTAAACTGAAAAGCTTCTGTACAGCTAAGGAGACAATAACCAAAGCAAAGAGACAACCTACACAATGGGAAAGGATATTTGCATATTTTCAATCAGACAAAAGCTTGATAACCAGGATCTATAGAGAACTCAAATTAATCCACATGAAAAAAGCCAACAATCCCTTATATCAATGGGCAAGAGACATGAATAGAACTTTCTCTAAAGACGACAGACGAATGGCTAACAAACACATGAAAAAATGTTCATCATCTCTATATATTAGAGAAATGCAAATCAAAACAACCCTGAGATATCATCTAACCCCAGTGAGAATGGCCCACATCACAAAATTTCAAAACTGCAGATGCTGGCGTGGATGTGGAGAGAAGGGAACACTTTTACACTGCTGGTGGGACTGCAAACTAGTACAACCTTTCTGGAAGGAAGTATGGAGAAACCTGAAAGCACTCAACCTAGACCTCCCATTCGATCCTGCAATCCCATTACTGGGCATCTACCCAGAAGGAAAAAAATCCTTTTATCATAAGGACACTTGTACTAGACTGTTTATTGCAGCTCAATTTACCATTGCCAAAATGTGGAAACAGCCTAAATGCCCACCAACCCAGGAATGGATTAACAAGCTGTGGTATATGTATACCATGGAATACTATTGAGCCATTAAAAAAAATGGAGACTTTACATCCTTCGTATTAACCTGGATGGAAGTGGAAGACATTATTCTTAGTAAAGCATCACAAAAATGGAGATGCATGAATCCTATGTACTCAATCTTGACATGAGGACAATTAATGACAATTAAGGTTATGGGGGGGGAGCAGAAAGAGGGATGGAGGGAGGAGGGTGGGGCCTTAGTGTGTGTCACATTTTATGGGGGCAAGACATGATTGCAAGAGGGACTTTACCTAACAATTGCAATCAGTGTAACTGGCTTATTGTACCCTCAATGAATCCCCAACAATAAAAAAAAAAAAAAAAGTTGCCTCAAGAATTTAACGAATTTAAAGACAAAACCAACAAAGACTTAGAAACACTGAAGCAAGAATTTGCAGCCCTCAAAGATATGAAAAGTACAGTAGAATCCCTCAGCAACAGAATGGAGCAAGCACAAGAAAGGATTTCTGACATCGAAGATAAAGCCTTTGAATGCTCCCAAATTCTCAAAGAGGAAGAGAAATGGAGAGCAAAAATGGATCGTTCTCTCAGACAGCTCTGGGATAATTCAAAGGTCAATATACGAATAATTGGAATTCTGGAAACCTATGAAGTGACCTCAATGATCACAGAGGCCCTTCAGCATGAAATTATAAAACAGAATTTTCCAGACATGCCTAGAGATTCTGAAATTCAGATAGCAGACAGCTTCGAAACCCCAGCATGACTCAACCACAAAAAGACATCCGCCAGGCATATCATAATTAACTTCACTAAAGTTAATAAGAAGGAGAAGATTCTCAAGGCTGCCAGGCAAAAGAAAGCCATTACATTCAAAGGGAAGAATATGAAAATGACTGCAGATCTCTCTACTAATTTTTTTAAGCTAGAAGGTGGTCATCGACTTTTAATCTCCTAAAGCAAAATAACTTTCAACCCAGGAACTTGTATCCAGCTAAACTGAGTTTCATTTATGATGGAGAAATTAAATACTTTAATGACATTCATATGTTGAAGAAATTTGCCATAACCAAACCAGCTCTTCAGGATATCCTCAGACCTATCCTCCATAATGACCAACACAATCCTATACCACAAAAGTAAACTAACTCAGAAACTTTGGATCAAACTCCAACTTCTACACTGGCGAAAGAATTAAAAATGTCCACTGGACCTTTGAAAATCTTCATGCCCAAAATTTCACCAGATTTACAATTTTCTCCATTAACATGAACAGACTAACTGTCCTCAAAGAGGCATAGGTTAGCTGACTGGATACAAAAACTCAGGCCAGATATTTGTTGCATACAAGAGTAACATCTTAACTTAAAAGTCAAATATAGACTCAGAGTGAAAGGATGGTCATCCATATTTCAGGCAAATGTTACCAGAAAAAAGCAGGTGTCGCACCTTTATTTGCAGATAGAATAGGCTTTAAACCAACAAAAGTAAGGAAGGACAAGAATGGTCACTTCATATTTCATAAGGGTAATACTGAATATAATGGGATTTCAATTATTAATATCTATGCACCCAACCAGAATGCACCTCAATTTATAAGAGAAACTCTAACTGACATGAGCAACTTGATCTCCACCAGCTCCATAATAGTTGGAGATTTTAATATTCCTTTGGCAGTGAGGGATCGATCCTCCAACAAAAAGCTGAGTAAAGCAATTTTAGATTTAAATCTAACCATCCAGAATTTAGATCTAGCAGACATCTACAGAACATTTCATCCCAACAAAACTGAATACACATACTTCTCATAAGCCCACGGAACTTACTCCAAAATCAATCACAACTTAGGTCACAAATCTAACCTCAGTAAATTTACAGAAAAGAAGTTATTCCATGCATCTTCTCGGACCATCATGGAATAAAACTTGAGCTGAGTAACAACAGGAATCTACATACTCATACAAAAACATGGAAGTTAAATAACCTCCTGAAGAACGATAGCTCAGTCAGAGATGAGATCAAGAAGAAAACTGCCAAATTTTTGGAACAAAATGACAATGGAGACATGAACTATCAGAACCTCTGGGACACCGCAAAGGCAGTACTAAGAGGGAAATTCATAGTGCTGCAAGCCTTTCTCAGGAGAACAGAAAAAGACGAAGTTACCAACTTAATGGGACATCTCAAGCAACTGGAAAAGGAAGAACATTCCAACCCCAAACCCAGTAGAAGAAAAGAAATGAACAAAATCAGAGCAGAATTAAATGAAATTGAAAACAAAAGAACAATACAACAGATCAATAAAACAAAAAGCTGGTTTTTTGAAAAGGTCAACAAGATAGATAAACCATTGGCCAACCTAATCAGGAAAAAAAGAGTAAAATCTCTAATCTCATCAATCAGAAATGACAAAGACGAAATAACAACAGACTCGTCAGAAATCCAAAAAATCCTTAATGAATATACCAAGAAAATTTACTCTCAGAAATATGAAAATCTGAAGGAAATGGACCGATACTTGGAAGCTCGACACCTTCCAAGCCTTAACCAGAATCAAGTGGAAATGTTGAAGAGGCCGATTTCAAGTTCGTAAATAACATCAACCATACAAAACCTCCCCAAAAAGAAAAGTCCAGGACCAGATGGTTTCACATCAGAATTCTACCAAACCTTTAAAGAGGAATTAGAACCTATATTACTCAAACTGTTCCAAAATGTAGAAAAAGAAGGAAGACTACCCAACATGTTCTATGAAGCAAACATCACCCTGATCCCCAAACCAGGAAAAGACCAAACAAAAAAAGAAAATTATAGACCAATATCATTAACATATATAGATGCAAAAATATTCAACAAGATCCTAACAAACAGAATCCAGCAACATATCAAACAAATCACACATCATGATCAAGTTGGCTTTATCCCAGGGTCTCAAGGTTGGTTCAATAGACGTAAATCTACAAATGTAATTCTGCACATAAACAAAGTAAAAAACAAAGATAATATGATCCTCTCAATCGATGCAGAAAAAGCTTTAAATAACATCCAACATCCTTCATGATCAGAACACTTAAATAAATTGGTATAGAAGGGACATTTCTTAAACTGATAGAGGCCATCTACAGCAAACTGACAGTATCATATTGAATGGAGTTAAATTGGAATCATTTCCACTAAGATCAGGAACCAGACAAGGCTGCCCATTGTCTCCATTCCTTTTTAACATTATAATGGAAGTTTTAGCCACTGCAATTAGGGAAGAAAAGGCAATCAGGGGCATCCACATGGGTCAGAAGTGATCAAACTTTCGCTCTATGCAGAAGAAATGATTCTATATCTGGAAAACACTAGGGACTCTAATACAAAACTCTTAGAAGTGACCAAGGAATACAGCAATGTCTCAGGTTACAAAATCAACATTCATAAATCAGTAGCCTTTATATATACCAACAATAGTCAAGCTGAAAAAACAATTAAGGACTCTATCCCATTCACAGTAATGCCAAAGAAGATGAAATATTTGGGAGTTTATCTAACAAAGGATGTGAAACATCTATATAAAGAGAACTATGAAACTCAAAGAAAAGAGATAGCTGAGAATGTTAATAAATGGAAAAACATACCATGCTCATAGCTTGGAAGAATCAACATTGTTAAAATGTCCATACTACCCAAAGAAATATATATCTTCAACACAATCCCTATTAAATTTCCACTTTCATACTTTAAAGATCTTGAAAAACAATACTTCGTTTTATATGGAATCAGAAAAAAACTCAAATAGCCAAGACATTACTCAGAAATAAAAACAAAGCAGGAGGAATTACGCTACCAGACCTCAGACTATGCTACAAATTGATAGTGATCAAAACAGCATGGTATTGGCACAAAAACAGAGAAGTAGATGTCTGGAACAGAATAGAGAACCAAAAGATGAACCCAGCTACTTACCGTTATTTAATCTTTGACAAGCTAATTAAAAACATCCAGTGGGGAAAAGATTCCCTATTTAACAAATGGCGCTGGGTGAACTGGCTGGCAACCTGTAGAAGACTGAAACTGGATCCACACCTTTCACCACCAATGAAGATAGACTCTTACTGGATTAAGACGTAAACTTAAGACATGAACTATAAAAACTATAAAAATACTAGAAGAGAGTGCAGGGAAAACCCTTGAAGAAATTGGGTTTGGTGAGTTTTTTATGAGAAGGACCCCCCCAGGCAATTGAAGCAGCTTCAAAAATACACTATTGGGACTTGATCAAACTAAAAAGCTTCTGCACAGACAAGAACACAGTAAATAAAGCAAGCAAACAGCCCACAGAATGGGAGAAGATATTTGCTGGTTATGTCTCTGACAAAGGTTTAATAACCAGAATCCACAGAGAACTCAAATGCATTAGCAAGAAAAGAACAAGGGATACCATCACAAGCTGGGCAAGAGAATTGAAAAGAAACTTCTGTGAAGAAGACAGGCGAGCGGTCTTCAGACATATGAAAAAATGCTCAACATCTTTAATCATCAGAGAAATGCAAATCATAACTACTTTGAGATATCATCTAACTCCAGTGAGACTAGCCTATATCACAAAATCTCAAGACCAGAGATGTTGGCGTGGATGCGGAGAAAAGGGAACACTTCTGCACTGCTGGTGGGAATGCAAATTAATACATTCCTTTTGGAAACATATATATGGAGAACACTTCGAGGTCTAAAAATAGATCTGCCATTCAATCCTGTAATTCCTCTCCTGGGCATATACACAGAAGACCAAAAACCACATCATAACAAAGATATTTGTACCAGAATCTTTATTGCAGCCCTATTCATAATTGCTAAGTCATGGAAAAAACCCAAGTGCCCATCAATCCACGAATGGATTAACAAATTGTGGTATATGTACACCATGGAATACTATGCAGCCTTGAAGAAAGATGGAGACTTTACTTTTTCATGTTTACATGGATGGATCTGGAACATACTCTTCTCAGTAAAGTGTCTCAAGAATGGAAGAAAAAATATCCAATGTATTCACTCCTACTATGAAACTAACCTAGGACCTTCACATGAAAGCTATAACCAAGTTACAACCTAAGAACAGGGGGAAGGGGGAAAGCGTGGGGAGGGAGGGGGGAAGAGGGTAAAGGGTGGGGAATTGAAAGGATCACACCGGTGGTGCATCTTACAAGGGTACATGTGAGCCTTGGCAAATGTGGAATGTAAATGTCTTGGCAAAGTAACTAAGAAAATTCTAGGAGGGCTATGTCAACTAATGAGAGGAAAATGTGTCAAATATTCTATGAAACAAGTGTATGGTTCCCCATGATCATATTGATGTATACAGCTATGATTTAATAAAAAAAAAAAAAAACTTAATTGGCCATCTCAAGCAACTTGAAAAGGAAAACATTCCAACCCTAAACCCAGTAGAAGAAAAGAAATACCCAAAATTAGAGCAGAATTCAATGAAATTGAAAACAAAAGAATAATACAACAGATCAATAAATCAAAAAGCTGTTTTTGTTAAAAGGTCAATAAAATAGATAAACCTTTGGCCAACCAAATCAGGAAAAAAAGAGTAAAATCTCTAATCTCATCAATCAGAAACGACAAAGATGACATAACAACAGACTCCTCAGAAATCCAAAAAATCCTTAATGAATATTACAAGAATTTTTATTCACAGAAATATGAAAATCCGAAGGAAATTGACCAATACTTGGAAGCACGTCACCTTCCAAGACTTAGCCAGAATCAAGTGGAAATGCTGAATAGGCCCATATCAAGCTCAGAAATAGCATCAACCATACAAACCCTCCCTAAAAAGAAAAGCCCAGGACCAGATGGTTTCACGTCACAATTCTACCAAACCTTTAAAGAGGAATTAGTACCTATGCTACTCAACCTGTTTCAAAAGGTCGAAAAAGAAAGAAGACTACCCAACATGTTCTATGAAGCAAACATCACGCTGATCCCTAAACCAGGAAAAGACCCAACAAGAAAATAAAATTATAGACTGATATCACTAATGAATATAGATGCAAAAATATTCAACAAGATCCTAACAAACAGAATCCAGCAACACATCAAACAAATTATACATCATGACCAAGTTGGTTTTACCCCAGGGTCTCAAGAATGGTTCAATATACGTAAATCTATAAATGTAATCCAGCTCATAAACAAATTAAAAGACAAAGACCATATGATTCTCTCAATCGATGCAGAAAAAGCTTTTCACAATATCAAGCATTTCTTCATGATCAGAGCATTTAAGAAAATTGGTACAGAAGGGACATTTCTTAAACTACTAGAGACTATCTACAGCAAACCAACAGCCAATATCATATTGAATGGAGTTAAATTGGAATCATTTCCACTCAGACCAGGAACCAGACAAGGCTGCCCATTGTCTCTATTGCTTTTTGACATTGTAATGGAAGTTTTAGCCACCGCAATTAGGGAAGAAAAGGCAAGCAAGGGTATCCATATAGGGTCAGAAGAGATCAAACTTTCACTCTTCGCAGACGATATGATTGTATATCTGGAAAACACTAGGGACTCTACTACAAAACTCTTATTAGTGATCAAGGAATACAGCAATGTCTCAGGTTACAAAATCAACATTCATAAATCAGTTGCATTTATGTATACCAACAATAGTCAAGTTGAAAAAACGGTTAAGGGTTCAATCCCATTCACAGTAGCGCCAAAGAAGATGAAATATTTGGGAACTTATCTAACAAAGGACGTGAAAGATCTCTATAAAGAGAACTGTGAAACTCTAAGAAAAGAAATAGCTGAAAATGTGAACAAATGTAAAAACATACCATGCTCATGGCTGTGAAGAATCAACATTGTTAAAATGTCCACACTACCCAAAGCAATATATAATTTCAACATAATCCCTATTAAAGCTCCACTGTCATACTTTAAAGATCTTGAAAAAACAATACTTCATTTTATATGGAATCAGAAAAAACCTCTAATAGCCAAGAGATTACTCAGAAATAAAAACAAAGCAGGAGGAATCACACTACCAGACCTCAGACTATACTACAAATCGATAGTGATCAAAGCAGCATGCTATTGGCACAAAAACAGAGAAGTAGATGTATGAAACAGAATAGAGAACAAAGAGATGAATCCAGCTTCTTACCGTTATTTAATCTTTGACAAGCCAATTAAAAACATTCAGTGGGGAAAAGATTCCTTATTTAACAAATGGTGCTGGGTGAACTGGCTGGCAACCTACAGGAGACTGAAACTGGACCCATACCTTTCACCATTAACTAGGATAGACTCCCACTGGAGTAAAGATTTAAACTTAAGACATGAAACTATAAAAATACTAGAACAAGCTGGGCATTGTGGCAGGCGCCTGTAGTCCCAGCTACTCGGGAGGCTGAGGCAAGAGAATCGCTGAAGCCCAGGAGTTGGAGGTTGCTGTGAGCTGTGTGAGGCCACGGCACTCTACCGAGAGCCATAAAGTGAGACTCTGTCTCTACAAAAAAAAAAAAAATACTAGAACAGTGTGACAGGAAACCCCTTGAAGAAATCGGTCTGGGTGAGTATTTTATGAGGAGGACCCCCCCCCAGGCAATTGAAGCAGCTTCAAAAATACACTACTGGGACCTGATCAAACTACAAAGCTTCTGCACAGCCAAGAACACAGTAAGTAAAGCAAGCAAACAGCCCTCAGAATGGGAGAAGATATTTGCAGGTTATGTCTCTGACAAAGGTTTAATAACCAGAATCCACAGAGAACTCAATCGCATTAGCAAGAAAAGAAGAAGGGATCCCATCGCAGGCTGGGCAAGGGATTTAAAGAGAAACTTCTCTGAAGAAGACAGGAGCATGGCCTTCAGACATATGAAAAAATGCTCATCATCTTTAATCATCAGAGAAATGCAAATCAAAACTACTTTGAGATATCATCTAACTCTAGTAAGACTAGCCTATATCACAAAATCCCAAGACCATGTTGGCGCGGATGTGGAGAAAAGTGAACACTTTTGCACTGCTGGTGGGAATGCAAATTAATACATTCCTTTTGGAAAGAGATATGGAGAACACTTAGAGATCTAAAAATAGATCTGCCATTCAATCCTGTAATCCCTCTACTTGGCATATACCCAGAAGACAAAAAATCACATCATAACAAAGATATTTGTACCAGAATGTTTCTTGCAGCCCTATTCATAATTGCTAAGTCATGGAAAAAGCCCAAGTGCCCATCAATCCACGAATGGATTAATAAATTGTGGTATATGTACACCATGGAATATTATGAAGCCTTAAAGAAAGATGGAGACTTTACCTCTTTCATGTTTATATGGATGGAGCTGGAACATATTTTTCTTAGTAACGTATCTCAAGAATGGAAGAAAACGTACCCAATGTACTCAGCCCTACTATGAAACTAATTTAGGGTTTTCACATGAAAGCTATAACCCAGTTACAACCTAAGAATAGGGGAAAGGGGGAAAGGTAGGGGAGGGATGGGGAAGGTGGATAGAGGGAAGTGGATTAGTGGGATTACACCAGCGGTGCATTATACAGGGGTATATGTGAAACTTGGTAAATGTGGAATGTAAGTATCTTGGCACAGAAACTGAGAGAACGCCAGGAAGGCTATGTTAACCAGTGTGATGAAAGTGTGTCAAACGGTCTGTGAAGCTAGTGAATGATGCCCCATGATCATATCAATGTACACAGCTGTGACTTAATGAAAAAAAAAAGAAAGAATTGATGAAAATATGAAAGAGTGGGTAAGAGACATGAAGAGAAGAAAATGAAAGTCTAGTGTGTGTTTTTTTTCAGTTGCATAAAGAAAATACAAACAGAATGTAACATAATCTCTCAGATTCATGAAGCCCACAAAGTGAAAAACAAAATACACAAATCCATTCATATACACACCGTAGTAAATCTGAAACACTAAAGGTGAAGAAAAAAATATCTTTTCCAAACAGCATTGATTAGACTGAGAGCTGATATATCAAAACAAACCCTAAGACACAGTACTTACATCTTCCACATGTTGAAAGGCCATATTTGCAGTCTGCAATTCCATATGCAAGAAAAATGTCTTCCAAGATTGACAGAGAATTAAAGAATTTTTCAAACATATATAATGTAACCTAAACATACCCTCATATTAATATGAAATTTGAAAATAATGTTAATATAGGAATCCGAGGAAGATGGTGGCTGAGTAACAACTTACTTGCAACTGGGCACAGTGAGTATGGGGAGACAACATCCAGGCATCTCTGGCTAGTGAGATCTGCATATAATCATCCCTTTGAGGATACAAGGAGTCAACAAGAGACTTCTGGACCCCAAGAGGAGAACAAAAACAATGGAAAACTGGCAAATGGTTGCATGTGTTCGTTTGGTCTAATCCCACCGGCGGTGTAAGTACAGCAGCAGTGAGACTACAAGCTTGAAAGGCCTTGCCTGTGAGCTGTTTTGGTGTTTTTGCACTTGGTACTCAGTTGAAATGCCTTGGGAGAGCTTGGGCAGGAGTGCGGAGAACTTTGGCCATTGTCTAGGGCACCAGATTGAGCCATGAGATGGACGGAGCTAATAGTGTTCTGCTATGGGCCACAGAGTACCATTGTGAGAAAACTGCTCTGGCAAGCTCCATCCTCAGGGTCACAGAGCAAGGACCAGGCAGGAGCTAGTAATCAAGTGACTGAGCAGCCTAAAGGCGGGGACTGAGCCACCTTACAGCCTTAGCCCTCAAGGGCAGAGTGAGACTGGTTTTGGCACGTTGGATAAGTGGATAGCCACTTTAGCAGTGATACTAGTGACAAGCACTTTCCTGGGAAAGCTTCTGCTTAGCCAAGTTTAGAAGTTTAAAGTGCCTTAGAAGAGTGCTGAGGAGAGATTTAGGCTCTCTACCATGCGGGGTTTGAGAAATCAGCAGAGGCCTCCAGTCATATCAGCATTGTGATTAACATCTCATACCCAAGAAGATCACCTGTTGCCCAGACAATATTCAGCAAGATATATATACTGCTTTGTTTTTGGTTTGCTTTTTGTTGTTGGTGGTGGGGGTGGTGTTTTGTTTTTTAATTTCAACCCTTTCCCTGTAGATTTTTCTTTTCTTTTTTTTCTTTTCCTTCTCCATTTTTTTACTTTATTTTTTTTTGAGGAAAATAACAAAACTTTAAATTCAATTTATTTCTTTTTTTATTTTATTTATTTATTTATTTTATTAAATCATAGATGTGTACATTAGTATAATCATGGGGCACCATACTCTTGGTTCATAGACCATTTGACACATTTTCATCACACTAGTTAACATAGCCTTCCTGGCATTTTCTTAGTTATTTTGCTAAGACCTTTACATTCCACATTTATTAAGATTCACATATACCCTTGTAAGATGCACCACAGGTGTAATCCCATTAATCCCCCTCCCTCCACTCCCTTTCCCCCTTCTCCCTATTCTTAGGTTGTAACTGGGTTATAGCTTTCATGTGAAGCTCCTAGATTAGTTTCATAATAAGGGTGAGTACATTGAAAAGATATAGCAGAGCTGAAGGAATTGAAGCAGTCAATTAGGGAACTTAAAGATGCAATAGAAAGTATCAGCAACAGATTTGACCATGCAGAAGAAAGAATTTCAGAGGTAAAGGACAAAGTTCTTGAGATAACTCAGATAGTTAAAGAAACAGAAAAGAAGAGAGAGAAAGCAGAACATTCACTGACAGAATTATGGGACTTTATGAAGCATTCAAACATACGAGTTATAGGAATCCCAGAAGGGGAAGAAGAATGCCCTAGGGGAATGGAAGCCATACCAGAGAATATTATAAATGAAAATTTCCCAAATATCACCAAAGATTCTGACACACTCCTTTCAGAGGGATATCGGATCGCAGGTCGCCTCAACTCTAACTGAGCTTCTCCAAGACACATTGTGATGAACCTGTCCAAAGTCAAGACAAAAGAAAAGATTCTTCAAGCTGCCAGGAGTAAGCTCCAGTTGACCTACAGGGGCAAAACCATCAGGGTGACTGCAGAATTCTCTAATGAAACGTTCCAAGCAAGAAAACAATGTTCATGTAATTTAATCTACCTAAACAGAAAAATTTCCAGCCCAGAATTCTATATCCTGCTAAGCTAAGCTTTAAAATTGACAGAGAAATCAAATCATTTACTGATATACAAACATTGAGGAAATTCACCACAACAAGACAAGCTCTACAGGAAATACTTCAACCTGTTTTACACACTGACCATCACAATGGATTAGCAGAAAAGTAAGAACTCAGCAATTAAAGAACAGAACCTAACTACCAGGGCGGTGCCTGTGGCACAAGGAGTAGGGTGCCGGTCCCATATGCCGGAGGTGTATGGTTCAAACCTAGCCCTGGCCAAAAAGAAAAAAAATGCAGAACTTAACTACCACACTGATGCAAAAGATAACAATAAACAATGGACTTTCACAAAATAAGATGACTAGAGACACTCATCAACTATCTAAATAAAGGTTAATGCCTTTAATTCCTACTGAAGAGGCATAGATTGGCCTACTGGTTAAAAAACACAAGCCATCCATTTGCTGTCTGCAGAAAACACACTGGGCTTCAAAATACAAATTAAAACTACAAGTTAAGGGTTGGAAGACAATTTTTCAGGCAAATGGAATTCAGAAGAAAAGAGGAGTTGCAATCTTATTTTCAGAAACATGGGGATTTAAAGCAACTAAAGTCAAAAAAGACAAATATGATCACTTTATATTGGTCAAGGGAAAAAACACAAAGAAGATGTTTCAATTGTAAATATTTATGCACCCAAATTAAATGCTCCCAGATTCTTGAAACAGACCTAACTCAGTCTGAGCAATATGATATCCGATAATACCATAATAACAGGGAACTTTAACACTCCTCTTACAGAGCAGCACAGATCCTCTAAACAGAAATTAAACAAAGATATAAGAGATTTAAATAGAACAACTATGCTTGATAGACACCTATAGAAAACTCCATCCCAAAGACAAAGAATATACATTCTTCTCATCACCCCATGGAACATTCTCCAAAATTGATCATATCTTAGGCCACAAAACAAACCTCAACAGAATCAAAAAAATTGAAATATTACCTTGTATCTTCTCAGACCACAAGGCACTAAAGGTGGAACTTAACTCTAGCAAAAACTTTCAACCTCACACCAAGGAATGAAAATTAAACAACCTTCTGTTGAATGACAGTTGTGCACAGGAAGAAATAAAACAGGAAATCATTAACTTCCTTGAGCATGGCAACAATGAAGACATAAGCTACCAAAACCTGTAGGATACTGCAAAAGCAGTTTTGACAGGAAAACTTATCACTTTAGGTGCCTACATTCGAAAAACAGAAAGAGAAAGCAACAAAAAACTCATAAGCCATCTTATGGAATTGGAAAAAAAACAATCTAAGCCTAAACCCAGCAGAAGAAAAGAAATATCCAAAATTAAATCAGAGATCAATGAAATTGAAAACAAAAGAATCATTCAGAAAATTAATGAAATAAGGACATGGTTTTTTGAAAAAATAAAATAGATAAACCTTTGGTCAGAATAAGTAGAAATAGAGAAGTAAAATCTCTAGCAACCTCAATCAGAAATGATAAAGGAGAAATAACAACTGATGCCACAGAGATACTAGAGATCATCTCTTAATACTACCAGAAACACTATGCCCAGAAATTTGACAATGTGAAGGAAATGCATTAATATTTGGAATCACACCCTTTCCCTAGACTTAGCCAGGAAGAAATAGAGCTCCTGAATAGACTGATTTCAAACACTGAGATTAAAAAACAATAAAAAATCTCCCAAACAAAAAAAAAAGGCCTTGGTCCAGATTTCTTCACACCAGAATTCTATCAAACCTTCAAGGAAGAGCTTATTCCTGTACTGCAGAAATTATTTCAAAAATTTGAGGAGGGGTGGGAGACAAGATGGCGGACTGAAGCCAACTTTCAACAAAGGCTCCCGTCCAGAAGGAGAGTTAAGGGACAGGAATTTAGTAAGTATCCTGGTGGACTTCAGCCTTACCAAGAGAGAAGGCTGAAGAACGCACATCAACACCGCTAAGGCAAGTTGTGATCACAAGGACGCAAACAAAAGGTACAAAATCCACCACCAAGCGGATGGGAGTCCCCCTCCCCCATGAGACCGGCTCTAGAGCCCCACATTTGAACAAGCGGGCAGAAATTAAAGGCCCTCCCACTATACTCCACAGGAGAGACCTTCTAAAAACTGGACCTACCTCCCCTACTGGGGTGCCGTGGCATTCTCCTGCCGGACATAGGGCTGAATAAAACTTTGGGAATCCTTTGCCGGCAACCCTGAATCCCCGGCGCTCCCCTCCCGCCCACTGAGGTCTGGAGGCCTGTCCCCCAGGACTTCGGATCCTTGGGTGATTTCTCAAGGGGAGTGGACAGTCCCTGAGTTGCGACTGGTCAGCATTGACTCTGAGGCCCGCGAGTGAGGAGAGGGCACCGGGCTGAGGGGGAGTCATGCCTCACAGCACTTCCCTGCGGTGCAGTGCAGCAACCCTCCCCGGGCATACGGGGCCCAAGACTGAATCAGACTCTGGCCTCCCCGCTGAGAGCTGAGAACCCCTACTCTCACTCGGCGTCTGAGGGCCTATCCCCCAGGAGTTCGGCTCCTTGGGTGATTTCTCGAGGGGAGTGCACAGTGCCTGAGCTGCGTCAGGTCAGCGCTGACTCTGGGATACGTGAGTGAGGATAGGGCACTCTGCTGAGGGGAAATCAAGCCTTGGCGGCACTTCCCTGCGGTGCAGTGCAGGAGCCCTCCCCGGACCGCAGTATTGCGTGAAACTGAATGAAACTCTAGCTTCCCCCTGCCCCACTCCCAATCGGGGTCTGGGGGCCCATCCCCCAAGAGTTCTGATTCTTGGGGGATCTCTTAAGGGGTGTGGACCCAGCACAAACTGCGGCCGCTCAGTGCTGACTCTGGGGCGCGGGACAGAGGAGAAAAGGGTCGCCTGAGTGCCCACACCAGAGCAGCAGTTCCCTGGAGGTAGATCAACAGCCGTTTTTTCTTTAACGGCAGAACGCTCACTTCTGGATATTCTGAGGCCACACCCCTGCCGCACCCTCGGCATCAAGCCGCAGCGAGGTGGCGCTGTCTGCGTTGTAAGACGCATGGGTAGGTGGTCTGTGCTCCCCGGAGCGAAGCCCCCAGCACCCCTAGTATGCGACAGCAGCGCAGAAGTTGCCTAGCATGCTGTTTGTTGAACGTAATTACTTAAGGTGCGGCATAAAGCCTGAGAAATGCCTGTGAATGAAACCTGTCTGTTCAGTTGAATGCCTGATTGTTCTGAGAGACTAAGAATAAACATAATGACTTACTGATCCATAATTAAACATAGCAAAGAATGCCTGTGAAGACTCAATGTCTCCAGGGGGAACGATGTAAGAGCACGTTCCTATCATAAATGTCAGTGAATTGAGACAATGCATTGAGACAATGCAGGAACAGCAAACAAGATGTTCCATCTAGATATGTACTTACACCACCCACAGCCACCCACGACTTAAAACTTTCCACATACCTTTACATTTCATATATTTCCTAATACTATAATCACTTACATAACCCACACATATATGAAATCTTTTAATCACATTAGAAGTAAATAATTTGTGAATTATTACTAATACTAGTAGTTATAAAGAAAGAATTTTCACGTTTTAAAACTTTAACCTTTGAAGCATTTACTTAGATAAGGGGTAGTGAAAGACACAACTGATAACCAATAACCTGTATTCCCCCTTGCGGGCAGAACCCCTTGCGGGCAAAACCCCTTGCGGGCAGGACATTGTTCAAGTGGGATGGTTGAATACTCACATCTACAAGGTTAGATAATAACTTGTAAGGCTCAGCAAGTTGTAAAAATACCTTTTGTAATTTGTAATGCTTTGTCAAAAATGTATAAATACCAATACAAAAATTCAGTAAAGTACAGCTGCTTTCTTCATCACTCGTGGTGTGTGGCAGTCTGTCATTTTATCCTGCGTCGACCTTTCAGCCAACCTGTACCGTTCGCCCTGAGCACCCTCGGACTGAGGCCCATCGACCAGCGGTCCGCGGCACAACCCCTGTCTCCCTGGGCAACCAGAGGAGGCCACCGGTGACACGGCTCACAAACCCGGAAGCCTCCAGGGCGGGGCCGACCCAGAGAGGTGTTCAGACGCAATTCTCCAGCACCAAAGACGTTTGAACTCAAAACAGCCCGTCTCCTGTAGGCGACGACAGGAACAGAGACAGAACCTCACAAAATTGTCTGTTCTGTTCTGTTCTGTTCTGTTCTGTTCTGTTAGCAGCATGCATCAGGGACGGGGCTAAGCCTGAGTGAACACCTCCTTCCCATCACGTGCATCAAACACTCAAAGATGTCAGGCCCCATCTCTTCCTGCTGGATAGCGGCAGTCTGCGGGGGCCTGGCAGACTTCCTTGTGATTCAGGCAGGTGCAAACCCCTGGAGTGTCTGTTCACTGCAGGCAACTGGGTTACCCATCTGCAGAGATACCAGTGACTGGGTCCGACGGAGGGGCAAAGTGGGGAAGGAGACGTCAACCTTCCTAGACTGCTCTGTTTGCTGGGTGGCTCCTCCTGACTCCACGCTACACTGGGGTGAGCTGTGTCAGAGGAGTCACCAGGCCCCTGTGATCCAGTTCCCAGAGACCCCTTGAACCCTTCCACCCGAGACAAGTGCCGATTGAGACAGTTGATTCGGACCTTTTGAACTGGGCTAATAGACTGAGGACTCTTCAGGCGGTGCCCTGGGTGTGCGATTGTAGGAAGGTTTGATTCTCCTTTTCCAACTGGGGCCAGAGGTGGGCAGGTGGGGTGACATAATTGCTGATTTTTCCACACAGCTGAGACTTCAAGCCAGAGTAGAGGTTGCAATAGGATCAAACAGAAACCAGCTGAAAACAAGACAGAACCACTATGCTCCACCACACCAGACAGGGCCCCAGTTTCTCAGGCCACAACACTGTACGGGCCCTCGATAAAACCCCAGGGGAAAAACCAAAGGGAGTAAACCATGGGGAGGAATCAGCGGAAAAACTCTGGTAACATGAATAACCAGAATAGATCAACACCCCCAAGAAAAGATACGGCAGATGTGATTGAAGATCCCATTCATAAACAACTGGCTGAGATGTCAGAAGTCGAATTCAGAATTTGGTTTGCAGACAAGATTAATAAAATGGAATTAGGAATTCGAGGAGAAATTCAAAAATTGTCTCAAGAATTTAACGAATTTAAAGACAAAACCACCAAAGACTTAGACACACTGAAACAAGAACTTACAGCCCTCAAAGATATGAAAAATACAGTAGAATCCCTCACTAACAGAATGGAGCAAGCAGAAGAAAGGATTTCTGACATTGAAGATAAAGTCTTCGAACGCTCCCAATCTCTCAAAGAGGAAGCGAAATGGAGAGCAAAAATGGATCACTCACTCAGAGAGCTCTCAGATAATTCGAAAAAAAACAACATAAGGGTTATAGGAATTTCGGAGAATGATGAAGTGGCTGCCAAGGACACAGAGGCCCTTCTACATGAAATTATGAAAGAAAATTTTCCAACATGCCTAGAGAATCTGAAATTCAGATAGCAGACAGCTTCAGAACCCCAGCACGATTCAACCCCAATAAGCCATCTCCCAGACATATCATAATTAGCTTCACTAAAGTTAACATGAAAGAGAAGATTCTCAAAGCAGCCCGGCGAAAGAAAACTATAACGTACAAAGGTAAGAATATTAGAATAACTGCAGATCTCTCTGCTGAAACTTTTCAAGCCAGAAGAGGCTGGTCATCAACTTTTAATCTCCTAAAGCAAAAAAACTTTCAACCCAGGATCTTGTATTCAGCTAAACTGAGTTTCATCTATGATGGAGAAATTAAATACTTCAATGACATTCATATGTTGAAAAAATTTGCCATAAGTAAACCAGCTCTTCAGGATGTTCTCAGACCTATCCTCCACAATGACCAACCCAATCCTATACCACAAAAGTAAACTCACTCAGAAACTTCGGATCAAACTCCAACTTCCACACTGGCGAAAGGATTAAAAATGTCCACTGGACCTTTTTTAAAACTCGATACCCAAAATTCCACCAGACTTATCAATACTCTCCATCAATGTGAATGGCTTAAACTGTCCTCTAAAGAGGCATAGGTTAGCTGACTGGATACAAAAACTCAAGCCAGATATTTGTTGCATACAAGAGTCACATCTCAACTTAAGAGACAAATACAGACTCAGGGTGAAAGGATGGTCATCCATATTTCAGGCAAATGGTAATCAGAAAAAAGCAGGTGTTGCAATTTTATTTGCAGATACAGTAGGCTTTAAACCATCAAAAGTAAGGAAGGACAAGAATGGTCACTTCATATTTGTTAAGGGTAATACTCAATATGACGAGATCTCAATTATTAATATCTATGCACCCAACCAGAATGCACCTCAATTTATAAGAGAAACTCTAACAGACAAGAGTAACTTGATTTCCTCCAGCTCCATAATCGTTGGAGATTTCAACACTCCCTTGGCAGTGTTGGATCGATCCTCCAGAAAGAAGCTGAGCAAAGAAATCTTAGATTTAAACCTAACCATCCAATATTTAGATTTAGCAGACATCTACAGAACATTTCATCCCAACAAAACTGAATACACATACTTCTCATCAGCCCACGGAACTTACTCCAAAATTGATCACATTTTAGGTCACAAGTCTAACCTCAGTAAATTTAAAGGAATAGAAATTATTCCATGCATCTTCTCGGACCATCATGGAATAAAACTTGAATTGAGTAACAACAGGAATCTGCATACCCATACAAAAACATGGAAGTTAAATAACCTTATGCTGAATGATAGCTGGGTCAGAGATGAGATTAAGAAAGAAATCACCAATTTTTTGGAACAAAATGACAATGAAGACACAAGCTATCAGAACCTCTGGGACACTGCAAAGGCAGTTCTAAGAGGGAAATTTATAGCACTGCAAGCCTTCCTCAAGAGAACGGAAAGAGAGGAAGTTAACAACTTAATGGGACATCTCACGCAACTGGAAAAGGAAGAACATTCCAACCCCAAACACAGTAGAAGAAAAGAAATAACCAAAATTAGAGCAGAATTAAATGAAATTGAAAACAAAAGAATAATACAACAGATCAAGAAATCAAAAAGCTGGTTTTTTGAAAAGGTCAATAAAATAGATAAACCTCTGGCCAACCTAATCAGGAAAAAAAGAGTAAAATCTCTAATATCATCAATCAGAAACAACAAAGACGAAATAACCACAGACTCATCAGAAATCCAAAAAATCCTTAATGAATATTACAAGAAACTTTATTCTCAGAAATATGAAAATCTGAACGAAATAGACCGATACTTGGAAGCATGCCACCATCCAAGACTTAACCAGAATCAAGTGGAAATGTTGAACTGACCCATATCAAGTTCAGAAATAGCATCAACTATACAAAACCTCCCTAAAAAGAAAAGCCCGGGACCAGATGGTTTCACGTCAGAATTCTACCAAACCCTTAAAGAGGAATTAGTACCTATATTACTCTACCTGTTCCAAAATGTAGAAAAAGAAGGAAAACTACCCAACACGTTCTATGAAGCAAATATGACCCTGATCCCCAAACCAGGAAAAGACCCAACAAGAAAAGAAAATTATAGACCAATATCACTAATGAATATAGATGCAAAAATATTCAACAAGATCCTAACAAACAGAATCCAACAACACATCAAACAAATTATACATCATGACCAAGTTGGTTTTATCCCAGGGTCTCAAGGCTGGTTCAATATACGTAAATCTATAAATGTAATTCAGCACATAAACAAATTAAAAAACAAAGACCATATGATTCTCTCAATTGATGCAGAAAAAGCTTTTGATAATATCCAGCATCCCTTCATGATCAGAACACTCAAGAAAATTGGTCTAGAAGGGACTTTTCTTAAACTGATAGAGGCTATCTACAGCATACCCACAGCCAATATCATATTGAATGGAGTTAAATTGGAATCATTTCCACTCAGATCAGGAACCAGACAAGGCTGCCCATTGTCTCCATTGCTTTTCAACATTGTAATGGAAGTTTTAGCCACCGCAATTAGGGAAGAAAAGGCGATCAAGGGTATCCATATAGGGTCAGAAGAGATCAAACTCTCGCTCTTCGCAGATGATATGATTGTGTATCTGGAAAACACTAGGGACTCTACTACAAAACTCCTAGAAGTGATCAAGGAATAGAGCAGCGTCTCAGGTTACAAAATCAACATTCATAAATCGGTAGCCTTTATATACACCAACAACAGTCAAATTGAAAAAGCAGTTAAGGACTCTGTCCCATTCACAGTAGTGCCAAAGAAGTTGAAATATTTGGGAATTTACCTAACAAAAGACGTGAAAGATCTCTATAAAGAGAACTATGAAACTCTAAGAAAAGAAATAGCTGAAAATGTTAACAAATGGAAAAACATACCATGCTCATGGCTAGGAAGAATCAACATTATCAAAATGTCCATACTACCCAAAGCAATATATAATTTCAAAGCACTCCCTATTAGAGCTCCACTGTCATATTTTAAAGATCTTGAAAAAACATTACTTCGTTTTATATGGAATCAGAAAAAACCTCGAATAGCCAAGACATTACTCAGAAATAAAAACAAAACAGGAGGAATCACACTACCAGACCTCAGACTTTACTACAAATCGATAGTGATCAAAACAGCATGGTATTGGCACAAAAACAGAGAAGTAGATATCTGGAATAGAATAGAGAACCAAGAGATGAATCCAGCTACTTACCGCTATTTGATTTTTGACAAGCCAATTAAAAACATTCAGTGGGGAAAAGATTCCCTATTTAACAAATGGTGCTGGGTGAACTGGCTGGCAACCTGCAGAAGACTGAAATTGGACCCACACCTTTCACCATTAACTAAGATAGACTCTCATTGGATTAAAGATTTAAACTTAAGACATGAAACTATAAAAATACTAGAGGAGAATGCAGGGAAAACCCTTGAAGAAATTGGTCTGGGTGAGTATTTCATGAGGAGAACCCCCCGGGCAATTGAAGCAGCTTCAAAAATACACTACTGGGACTTGATCAAACTAAAAAGCTTCTGCACAGCTAAGAACACAGTAAGCAGAGCAAGCAGACAGCCCTCAGAATGGGAGAAGATATTTGCAGGGTATAACTCTGACAAAGGTTTAATAACCAGAATCCACAGAGAACTCAAACGCATCAGCAAGAAAAAAACAAGGGATCCCATCGCAGGCTGGGCAAGGGATTTGAAGAGAAACTTCTCTGAAGAAGACAGGCGCAAGGCCTTCAGACATATGAAAAAATGCTCATCATCTTTAATCATCAGAGAAATGCAAATCAAAACTACTTTGAGATATCATCTAACTCCAATGAGACTAGCCTATATCACAAAATCTCAAGACCAGAGATGTTGGCGTGGATGCGGAGAAAAGGGAACACTTCTGCACTGCTGGTGGGAATGCAAATTAATACATTCCTTTTGGAAAGATATATGGAGAACACTCAGAGATCTAAAAATAGATCTGCCATTCAATCCTGTAATTCCTCTGCTGGGCATATACCCAGAAGACCAAAAATCACAACATAACAAAGATATTTGTACCAGAATGTTTATTGCAGCCCAATTCATAATAGCTAAGTCATGGAAAAAGCCCAAGTGCCCATCGATCCACGAATGGATTAATAAATTGTGGTATATGTATACCATGGAATACTATGCAGCCTTAAAGAAAGATGGAGACTTTACCTCTTTCATGTTTACATGGATGGAGCTGGAACATATTCTTCTTAGTAAAGTATCCCAAGAATGGAAGAAAAAATACCCAATGTACACAGCCCTACTATGGAACTAATTTGGGACTCTCACATGAAAGCTATAACCCAGCTACAACTTAACAATAGGGGGAAGTGGGAAAGGGGGGTGTAGAGGGAGGGGAATCGGTGGGATCACACCTGTGGTGCATATTACAGGGGTATTTGCGAAACTTGGTAAATGTAGAATGTAAATTTTTTGGCACAGTAACTGAGATAACACCAGAAAGGCTATGTTAACCACTGTGATAAAAATGTGTCAAATGGTTTATGAAGTGAGTGTATGATGCCCCATAATCATATCATTGTATACAGTTATGATTTAATAAAAAAATTTAAAAAAATAAAATGTGAATATATATTTTGGGGCACCATCTATATATATATGCCAGGCTCAAACTTACTTGGTTTATATCTGACCAAAGATAAGTCCTGAACTGACGCATCACCGTGTGGTTTACATGTTTGTTTTCAAATTAATAAACTCACCGTACTTTTAAATTAAAAAAAAAAAAAATTTGAGGAGGAAGTAATCTTCCCCAACACATTCAACAAAGCAAACATCACCATGATACCAAAACCAGGAAAAAACCCAACTTAAAAGGAGAATTTCAGACCAATTTCACTAAGAATATAGATGCAAAAATTCTCAAAAAAGTCCCAGCCAAAAGATTATAGTTGATCATCAAAAAAGTCATATATCATGATCAAATAGGTTTCATCCCAGGGATTCAAGGATGGTTTAACATACCAAAGTCCATAAACGTTATCCAACATATTAACAGGAGGAAAAATAAAGACCATATGATCCTCTCAATAGATGCAGAAAAAGCATTCGATAAAATCCAGCATCCTTTCCTAATTGAACACTGAAGAGTATAGGCATAGGTGGCACATTGCTAAAACTGATTGAAGCTATCTATTACAAACCCACAGCTAATATCTTACTGAATGGAATAAAACTGAAAGCTTTTCCTTTTAGAACTGGAACCAGACAAGGTTGTCCACTGTCACCTCTACTATTCAACATAGTGTTGGAAGTTCTAGCCAATACAATTAGGCAAGACAAGTGAATCCAAATGGGAGCAGAGGAGGTCAAACTCTACCTCTTTGCTGACAACATGATCTTGTACTTAGATAACCACAAAGACTCAACCACAAGACTCCTGGAAGTCATCAAAAAATACAGTAATGTCTCAGGATATAAAATCAATCTCCACATGTTAGTTGCCTTTGTACCCGCCAGTAACAGTCAAGATGAGAAGCTAATTAAGGACACAACTCCCTTCACCATAGTTTCAAAGAAAATGAAATACCTAGGAATATACCTAACAAAGGAGGTGAAGGACCTCTATAAAGAAAATCATGAAATCCTCACAAAGGAAATAGCAGAGGATATTAACAAATGGAAAAATATACCATGCTCATGGATGGGAATAATCAACATTGTTAAAATGTCTATACTTCCCAAAGCAATCTACCTAATCAATGCCATTCCTGTAAAAATAACAACATTGTACTTTCAAGATTTGGAAAAATGATTCTGTGTTTTGTATGGAACCAGAAAAAACCTGTATTGCTAAGGCAGTTATTAGTAATAAAAATAAAGCTGGGGGCATCACCATACCAGAATTTTGGCTGTACTACAAAGCCATAGTGGCAAGACAGCATGGTACTAGAACAAAAATATAGACATAGACATTTGGAATTGAAATATAAAACCAGGAAATGAAACTAACATCTTACACCCACCTAATTTTCAATAAACTAAACAAGAACATACCTTAGGGGAAAGACTCCCTATTCAATAAATGGTGTTGGGAGAACTGGATATCCACATGTAAAAGACTGAAACTGGTCCTGCATCTTTCTCCACTCACAAAAATTGATTTGAGATGGATAAAGAACTTAAATTTTAGGCATGAAACAATAAACATCCTCAAAGAAAGCATACGAAAAACACTGGAAGATATTGGCTTGGGGAAAGACTTCATGAAGAAGACTGCCATGGCAATTACAACAACAACAACAAAAATAAACAAATGGGACATCATTAAACTGAAAAGCTTCTGCACAGCCAAGGAGACAATAACCAAAGCAAATTGACAACCTACACAATGGGAAAGAATATTTGCATATTTTGAATCAGACAAAAGCTTGATAACTAGGATCTATACAGAACTCAAATCCACATGAAAAAAGCCAACAATCCCATATATCAATGGGCAAGAGGCATTAATACAACCTTCTCTAAAGAGGACAGATGAATGGCTAACAATTATATGAAAAAATGTTCATCATCCCTATCTATTAGAGAAATGCAAATCAAAACCACCATCTAACCCCAGCAATAATGGCCCACATCACAAGACCTCAAAACTGCAGATGCTGGCATGGATGTGGATAGAAGGGAACACTTTTACACTGCTCTTGGGACTGCAAACTAATACAACCTTTTTTGAAGAAGTATGGAGAACCCTCAAAGCAATGAATCTAGACCCCCTCCTTTGATCCTGCAATCCCATTACTGGGCATCTACCCAGAAGGAAAGAAATCCTTTTATCATAAGGACACTTGCACTAGACTTTTTACTGCAGCTCAATTTACAATCGCCAAAATGTGGAAACGGCCTAAATGCCCACCAACCCAGGAATGGATTAACAAGCTGTGGTATATGTACACTATGGAATACTATTTAGCCATTAAAAAAATGGAGACTTTACAGCCTTTGTATTAACCTGGATGGAAGTGGAGGACATTATTCTTAGTAAAGCATCACAAGAATGGAGAAGCATGAATCCTATGTACTCAATTTTGATATGAGGACAATTAATGACAATTAAGGTCCTGGTGGCGGTGGGGGAAGGGGAGAGCAGAGAGAGGGAAGGAGGGAGGGGGTGGGACCTTGGTGTGTGCCACACCTTTTGGGGGCAAGACACGATTGCCAGAGGGACTTTGCCTAACAAATGCAATCAGTGTAATCTGGTTTTTTGTACCCTCAATGAACTCCCAACAATTAAAAAAAAAAGTTCTCAAGCAAGCAAACAGATAAATTTAGAAAATCTGGAAATATATGACTCAAATAAAATGGTCTATGGCATATAATCTGAGAGAGAAGATCTGAGGTATAAGAAAAAGGGGCAAAATAACTGGGAAATACAGACAAATTAATTTAAAAGGACATCAACTACATAAAATAATTACAAAAATGTGATATTAAATAAAATTATTGAATTAAATTCATAAATATACATGTTGGGAAGAAAGAAATTAAGTTGAAGCAGTTGTTTTCAACCTGTGTGCTGTGGCCCTTTTGTAACAATGAAAATACATTGAAGCATTGGAAAAGTTGAGAACCAGTGAGTTAAAGTGTTCCAAAGTCCTATGTTGTCCAGAGGTAATGGTATTGCAAGGATGTGCAGAAACTGGAACCTTTGCCTTTTGTTGGCAGGAATGTAAAATGGTACAACCACTGTGGAAAACAATTTGTCTTTTTCTCAAAAAGTAAAACAGAGAATTATCATATGATCCAGAATTTCTACTGCTAGGAATACACACAAAAGAACTGAAAACAGAGATTCAAACAGTTATAACTAAAGGGTAGAAATAACCTACATGTCATTGGTAAATGAATGGATAAACATGACTATATATATACATGTGATAGATTATTATTCAGACATAAAATTAAAGAAATTCTGGTACATGCTATAATATGGCTGAAACTTAAAAACATTATTCTCAGAACTGGGCACAGTGAAATTGTGGAGAGAAGACTCCAGGCATCTCTGGCTGGTGGAATCTGTCCAGAAACTTCCCTTTGGTTTGCTTGGTTGGTTGAAGGCTGCCCACAGCTGTAACCACAGCAAAGACAAGACTGCAAGCAGAAAAAGCCTTTCCTGTGGGCTGTTTTAGTTTTTTTGGACTTGGGCACTTGATTGAACTGCCTTGGGAGATCTTGGGCAAGTGTGCAGATCACTTTGGGCTTTGTCTGGGGCCCCCGGACTGAGCCTCTGAGACAGAAAGGAGCTAATATCATTCAGCTGTGGGCTTCCCACACAACCACTGTGGGGGAAATGCCCCTGCAGGTTGCAGTGCAAGGATTGGTCAGGAGACCTTGGGCGAGTAATCTACCCTGTTTCCCCGAAAATAAGACATACTCTGAAAATAAGACCTACTTACAGGAAAGATAAGATGTCCCCTGAAAATAAGACCTACCGCATCTTTGGGAGCACACCTTAAAATAAGACACTGTCTTATTTTTGGGGAAACAGGGTAGTGATTGAGCTGCCCAAAGGCAGGGACTGAGATTCTAGGAAAGAGTGGAGATCTAAGTGTTTGGCAGATTACAGCCTTGACCCTCAGGGGCATGAAATGAGAATGGTTTGGGCAGAGTGGATAATGGGCAGCCATGCCAGGAGAGATCCCAGCAATAAGTGCTTTCTTTGGAAAGCTTCTGGTTAGACAAGGTTCACAGTTTGGAGTATCCTTTAAGTAGACTGAGGAGACATTT
The DNA here is from genome assembly GCF_027406575.1 of Nycticebus coucang. Lineage (NCBI taxonomy): Eukaryota > Metazoa > Chordata > Mammalia > Primates > Lorisidae > Nycticebus > Nycticebus coucang. Next base: position 76,456,527 of record NC_069793.1, read on the forward strand.
GGGCTCCCAAGCCTGCAGGGTCTGAGAAATCATCAGAGGCCTCAATCTCCTTCTCATACAGCTGTATCAACATTGTGATTAACATCTCATACCTCAGAAGATCAACTCTTGCCTGGACAATATTCAGCTAGATATATATACTGCTTTGGTTTTTTTGTTTGGGGGGGTTGTTTGGGGGAGATTTTTTTTCTTAATTTCAACATTTTTCCTCTAGATTTTTCTTTTTTCCTTTTTCTTTTTTTTCTCTTTTTTCTTCACTATTCTAGTTTAAATATAATCTTCCACTTTTTCCTTCCTTAACAATTAGAACTTCGTTTTTGCTAGTGTTTCTGCCCTATTATTTTTTTCTCTCAATTTTATCCCATAAGGGTTTTTGTTTGGTTGGTTTGTTTTGATTTACAGTATTTTTGTATTTTCTCTCTACCTGGTGGAGGTGGGGTACTGTGTCTGATCAGGCTGGCAAAGAGCTGCTGACCTCAACGAAATCACCAAACCCAGCACCCCCAGAGGATGGGGTATTTTAAGTTTGGGTCAAAGAGCCCTACTATATCCTGTTATTACTCCTGTCTCCTTCTTTCAGTGCCTCTCTTCTTTTTGTCAATATATCCTTTATCCAATATATCCTTGTCAATACTCATCCCTCTCCTTTCTCTCTCTCTCTTTTTTTTTCTTTTTTAAATCTTTTTTCCCTTCTTGCTCTTCAATCTTCTCATGCTTCTGGTCCTGTACCAAAAGGACTCATTAAACTTTAGGCCTGAGGCACAGTAACTTAAAGAGCAAGAGGAAGTGTAAGAAAAATTATGGCAAGGAAAAAGATAAAAGAAAACAGTCATGGAGAAGAATCAACAGAAAAATCCTGGCAACATGAAATACCAGTCCACAGCAAACCCTTCAAGGGACAATGAGGTAGCTACTGCAAAGGATTCCACCTGTAAAGAAATGTTAGAAATGGCAAAAGGGGAATTTAAAATACAAATGATGAAAACAGTGAAGGAAATTGCTGAGAAAGTGGAAAACAACCAAAAACAAGGAAGGAAATTGCTGAGAAAGTGTAAAACAACCAAAAGGAAATTCAAAAACAGAATCAAATAAGAGTTGAATGATATGAAGAATATAGAAAGGATACAGCAGAGCAGAAGGAATTGAAGCACTCAATTAGGGAAGCTAAAGATGCAATAGAAAGTATCAACAACAGAATAGATCATGCAGAAGAAAGAATTTCAGAGATAGAGGACAAAGCACTTGAGATAACTCAGATAGTTAAAGAGTCAGAAAACAAGAGAGAAAAAGCAGAACGTTCACTGATAGAATGATGGGACTTTATGAAGCATTCAAACATACAAGTTATAGCCATTCCAGAAGAAGAAGAAAAATGCCCCAGAGGAATGGAAGCCATTCTAGAGGATATTATAAATGAAAATTTCCCAAATACCACCAAAGATTCTGACATTTTCCTTTCAGAGGGATATCAGTCCCTTGTTTGCCTCAACTCAAATAGAGCTTCTCCAAGACACATTGTGATGAACCTATCTAAAGTCAAAACAAAAGAAAAGAAATTGCAAGCTTCCAGGAGTAAGCGCCAACTGACCTACAGGGGCAAATCCATCAAGGTGACTGTAGACTTCTCTAATTAACCTTTTCAAGACAGAAGACAATGGTCATCTACATTTAATCTACTCAAACAGAACAATTTCCAGCCCAGAATTCTATATCACACTAAGCTAACCTTTAAAATTGACAGGAAAATTAAAATTGAGGAAATTTGCCCCAACAAGACCAGCTTTACAGGAAATACTTCAACCTGTTCTACACACTGACTATCCAAATGGACCTTCAGCAAAGTAAACACCCAGAAATTAAAGGACAGAACCTCGCTTCCACAATGATGCAAAAGACAAAATTAAGCAATGGACTTTCACAAAATAAGATGAATAGAACACGACCACACTTACCAGTTATCTCAAAAATAACTGGCTTGAATTCCCCACTGAATGGCTTGAATTCCCCACTGAAAAGGCATAGATTGGATTAACAAAAAACAAGCCATCCATATGCTGTCTGCAGGAAACACACCTCATGTCAAAAGACAAAGTAAAACTCAGAGTTAAGGGTTGGAAGACAATTTTTCAGGCAAACAGAATTAAGAAGAAAAAAGGAGTTGCAATTTATTTTCAGATACATGTGGATTTAAAGCAACTAAAGTAAAAAAAGACAGAGATGGTCACTTCATATTGGTCAAGGGAAAAATACAACAAGAAGACATTAAAGTTCTAAATATTTATGCACCCAATTTAAATGCTCCCAGATTTTTCAAACAGACCTTGCTTAGTCTGAGCAATATGATATCCTATAACACCATGATAACAGGGCACTTTAACACCACTCTCTCAGAGCTGGACAGATCCTCTAAACAGAAATTAAACAAACATATTAGAGATTTATTTTTATTTTTATATTTATTTAATATTATTAAATCATAGCTGTGTACGTTAATGCTATCATGGGCACCATACATTGGTTTTATAGACCATTTGACATATTTTCATCACAATGGTTAACATAGCCTTCCTGGCATTTTCTTAGTTATTGTGTTAAGACATTTATATTCTACATTTACTAAGTTTCACATGTACCCTTGTAAGATGCACCGCAGGTGTAATCCCACCAATCACCCTCCCTCTGCCCATCTGCACCCCTCCCTCCCCTCCCTCTCCCTCTTCCCCATATTCTTAGGTTATAAGTGGGTTATAGCTTTCATATGAAAGCCATAAATTAGTTTCATAGTAGGGCTGAGTACATTGGATACTTTTTCTTCCATTCTTGAGATACTTTACTAAGAAGAATAGGTTCCAGCTCCATCCATGTAAACATGAAAGAGGTAAAGTCCCCATCTTTCTTTAAGGCTGCATATTCCATGGTGTATATATAACAGAATTTATTAATCCATTCGTGAATCGATGGGCACTTGTGCTTTTTCTATGACTTAGTAATTATGAATTGGGCTGCAATAAATGTTCTGCTACAAATATCTTTCTTATAATGTGATTTTTGGTCTTCTGGGTATATACCTAGTAGAGGAATTATAGGATTGAATGACAGATCTATTTTTAGATCTCTAAGTGTTCTCCAAACATCTTCCCAAAGGAATGTATTAATTTGCACTCCCACCAGCAGTGTAAAAGTGTTCCCTTTTCTCCACATCCACGCCAACATCTCTGGTCTTGGGATTTTGTGATATGGGTTAATCTTACTGGAGTTAGACGATATCTCACAGTAGTTTTGATTTGCATTTCTCTGATGATTAAGGATGATGAGCATTTTTTCATATGTTTGTAGAATATGCACCTGTCTTCTTCAGAGAAGTTTCTCTTCAAGTCCCTTGCCCAGCCTGGGTTGGGATCACTTGTTCTTTTGTTGCTTACACGTTTGAGTTCTCTGTGGATTCTGGTTATTAAACCTTTGTCAGAGACATAGCCTGCAAATATCTTCTCCCATTCTGAGGGCTGTTTGCTTGCTTTACTTACTGTGTTCTTGAATATGCAGAAGCTTTTTAGTTTGATCAGATCCCAGCAGTGTATTTTTTTTGTTTGTTTGTTTTTGTTTTTGGCCAGGGCTGGGTTTGAACTTGCCACCTCTGGCATATGGGACCGGCGCCCTACTCCTTGAGCCACAGGAGCCGCTCTACCCAGTAGTGTATTTTTGAAGCTGCTTCAATTGCCCGGGAGGTCCTCCTCATAAAATACTCACCCAGACCGATTTCTTTAAGAGTTTTTCCTGCACTCTCTTCTAGTATTTTTATAGTTTCATGTCTTATTTGATCTTTGGCAAGCAAATTAAAAACTTTCAGTGGGGAAAAGATTCTCTATTTAACAAATTGTGCTGGGTGAACTGGCTGGCAACCTGTAGAAGACTGAAACTGGACCCACACTTTTCACCATTAACTAAGATAGACTCTCACTGGATTAAATATTTAAACACATTAGAGATTTAAATGAGACCATGAACAACTGTGCTTAATAGATGTATATAGATCACTCCATCTCAAAGATAAAGAATATATATTCTTCTCATCACTCCATGGAACATTGTCTAAAATTGATTATATCCTAGGCCATCAAACAAACCTCAACAGAATCAAAAGAATTGAAATTTTACCTTGCATCTTCTCAGACCACAAGGCACTAAAAGTGGAACTCAATTCCAACAAAAGTGTACAATCTCACATAAAGGCATAGAAGTTAAACAACCTTATGCTGAATGACAGTTGGGTGCAGGAATAAATAAAAAAGGAAATAATTAACTTCCTTGAGTATAACAAAGATGAAGGCACAAGCTACCAAAACCTGTGGGATACATCAAAAGCAGTCCTACAAGGAAAATTTTTTGCTTTAGAAGCCTACATTCGAAAAACAGAACGAGCATATCAACAAACTAACAAGCCATCTTATGGAATTGGAAAAAGAAGAACAATCTAAGTCTAAACCTAGCAGAAGAAAAGAAATATCCAAAATTAAATCAGAGAGAGGGCGGAGCATGATGGTGGACAGGACAGACGTGTAGCCCACCTCTCCCAAGCCACCAGGTGAGAGGAAAGGCGGTCTGGACCTTCCCTGTGTGTGGATTATTGGAGTGGACAGACAGCTGGAGACATCCAGTGAACTGGCGGTTTGCTATATATGAGGGGTAATTTAAAATCACAGACTCTGTTGTAGAGATTCTTCCCTGCTCGGCCGTGCCGGCCAGCAGGCCCCTCCCTTATGGAGGTCAGCAGCTTGTAAATACTGACAAAATCCAATTGACAAGTAATTAATTCTGAACTGAGGGAGGCATCCGAAAGGAGAGCCACTCAAAACTACAGGGAGCTGGGCAAACTGTTGGACAATTGAAGGGAAGGGATCCTGCCCGGGAAACAGACATTTTGAACTACCCAAAAGTGTGGGCACCTTTCCCCCAGGTGTTGGAGGGGGCTGGCGGTTCAGGCTGGCAGCAAACTGGCGGACACGCATCCAAAACTCTGAAACATAAAACTCAGAATAAATCCCCCGAGCGCTCCAACCTCGGGAACCGGCTTGAAGCCTAGGACCCGGCTTTGGCTTCTGGAGCCACGAAGCAACTGAAGCCGCGGACCGGCTTTGGCTGCTGAAGCCCGGGGAAACAGCTACAGGAGATACCGCGCGAACTCAACACCACTCCCCTTATGGCCGATTGCAGTCGCCAGTTAGAACGGAAACTGGAAACAGAGTGGAGGGACTTAGGAAGCATGGACACCTGCACTGAGTGGGAAGGTCGGTTGCAAGTGCTGTCCGGAAAAGAACAGCTGAGGTTGCACAATTCTTAGGCGACAAACTTTTACGGAAACCCCAAAATGGCAATCGGCCATGGAAGGTGGTTACCATGGTAACGGTATAAACTGTAAACCAGGTATAAGTCCCGAAACCACTCACAGCGCCACCTGGTGTCCAGAAAGTATATTGCAGTATGAATACATTCCTATGAAAGTTGATCCCTACAGCAGACATATAGATATTTAGGGGTGTATTTCTACCACAAGAATATTTTTGCACTTGGTTCCTTTTTTGCTTTGTTTTGTTTTGTTTTGCTTTTTTTTTTTTGGTTTTCATGGGGGTTTTTAAGTTTTATTTTTGCTGTTCTTTTCTTTTTGTCTGATTTTTCCTCACCATTTTCTTAGAGGACATTTCGATAATTTTTTATTATTACATTTTATATAGATATATTTTTTTATTTCTCTGTCTTCTAATTTTAACTTCTTCTTTTTTCTCACTTAACATTTATTCTAACACCACTTTTTTCTCTTGTTTTTCCTTTCTTTCAATTATTTTACAATTATCACTATTTTTATTGCAGTTGTTCTTATATTGCTGTTGTCGTGGCTATTGCTTGTATGTTTATGTGTTTTCGTCTGTCTCTGTATCTATGGGCCCATGTGCCTGGTAACCTTTGTATCTGTTCATTTGTTCATTTGGTCTCAATGAGCTTGGTGTTACGACCTTCAACCCTGAGCTCCTAACACACCCTCCACTCTCACTCCATGATCTGGAGACCTGCCCCCTCAGGAGTCCAGATTCTTGGGTGAGCTCTCAAGAGGTGTAGACAGGACCTGGACTACAGCTGGCCAGTGCTGACTCTGTAGCAAAGGAGCGAGAAGACAACAGTCGGCTGGGAGGGAATTACACTGGAGCGGTGGTGCCCCGAGGTGCAGAGCAACAGCCGTCTTCAGCAAAAAAAAGGCGCACCCCCAGATAACACATAGCCTCTCCTCCTGTCTTCCTGGGCAACCAGATGAGGCCAAGCATATTCTCACATGGAAACCACCATGGAACAGACCTGGGACTGAAACACAGGCCCCATGAGTAAAAGGATTTTGTTAAGACGGTACCGACCTGGGTGGAACACGGGGAATAGAAAACACACCCGCAGAGCCAGGAAACTCCTAGGGTGGGGCTGATCCAGAAAACCACTCTACTGAGCCTAAGACACACCTGGCCCTTAGGGGATCACCAGCCTATAGACAAAGGATGCCAAGAGGCTACAGCCAACAACTGATCGTGCTGTGAATACAAACCCACAGGACTAAAGACAGGGCCTGAGAAACAGGTTCTGGGAACTCAAATCAGCCTCTCCTCTGCAGAGGAATCTGGCAAGGTCAGAAACAAACTCCCACAGGGTTGTTCCCTTCACCCAGTAACATAAACTAAGGATGGGGCTGGAACTGAGTGAACACCTCCAGCCTCCATCAAGTGCCCGAGGTTGACAGGCCACAACAGTCCCTACTGGATAAAGACAGAGAATAGCAGCCTAGTAGAGCAGACACAGACTACCCTGTGACTTAGGCAGGTGCAAACCCCTGGAGTATCTGCTTACTGCAGACAACTGACTGGGTCACAGCCCTGTGGGGCTAACAGCGACTGAGGGTGACAGAGCTGCAAGATGGGAAAGGAGGCTTCGGTCTTCCCAGACTGATCTATTTACTGGTGGCTCTTCCTGACTCCACGCAGCACAGGAGCAAGCCATTTTAGAGCAGTCACAAGACCCCTGTGATCCAGTTCCCAGGGACCTCTTGAACTCTCCCACCCGAGGCAGCTGCTGACTGAGACAATTAACTTGGACCTTTTGAACTGAGTCACTCACCTGGGGACTATATAGGTGGTGCACTGGGTGTGTGGTCATAGGAAGGTTTGATTTTCCTTTTCCATTTGTTGCCTGTGGTGGGTGGGGTGATTAATTGCTGGTATTTCTCCACAGCTGAGACTTCAACCCAGAGTAACTGTTTCACTAGGGTCACATAGAAACCAGCTGAAAACAAGTAAGAACCACTAATCCTCTCTACACCAAACAGGGCCCCATTTTCTCAGGCCACAGCACTGTACGGGTCCTCGCAAAACGCCAGAGGAAAATCAAAGGGAGTAAAACAATCATGGGGTGGAATCAGTGGAAAAATTCTGGTAACATGAATAACCAGAATAGATCAACCCCCTCAAGGAAAGATACAGCAGATGTAATTGAAGATCCCATTCACAAACAACTGGCTGAGATGTCAGAAATCGAATTCAGAATTTGGATAGGAAACAAGATTAACAAAATGGAATTAGGAATTCGTGGAGAAATTCAAAAGCTGTCTCAAGAATTTAACGTATTTAAAGACAAAACCAGGAAAGACTTAGACACACTGAAATAAGAATTTGCAGCCCTCAAAGATATGAAAAATACAGTAGAATCCCTCAGCAACAGAATGGACAAAGGGGAGGAAGGATCTCCAACATCAAAGATAAAGCCTTTGAACGCTCCAAAACGCTCAAAGAGGAAGAGAAATGGAGAGCAAAAATGGATCGCTCACTCAGAGAGCTCTGGGATAACTCGAAGAAGGCAAATATCCGTCTCATAGGAATTCCTGAAACAGATGAAGTGGCCTCACTGGGCACAAAGGCCCGTCTGCATGCAATTATGGAAGAGAATTTTCCAGACATGCCTAGAGAAGCTAAAATTCAGATTAGCAGATAGCTTCAGAACCCCAGCACAACTCAACCCCAATAAGACATCCCCCAGGCATATCATAATTAACTTCACTAAAGTTAACATGAAGGAGAAAATTCTCAAAGTGGCCAGGCAAAGGAAATCTATTACCTTCAAAGGGAAGAATATTAGAATGACTACAGATCTCTCTGCTGAAACTTTTCAAGCCAGAAGAGGGTGGTCATCAACGTTTAATCTCCTCAAGCAAAATAACTTTATTTTTTTTTTTTTTATTAAACCATAGCTGTGTACATTAGTATGATCGTGGGCAAAATAACTTTCAAACCCAGATCTTGTACCCAGCTAAACTGAGTTTCATTTATGATGGAGAAATTAAATACTTTAATGACATACATATGCTAAAGAAATTTGCCATAACCAATCCAGCTCTTCAGGATATTCTCAGACCTATCCTCAATAATAACCAACCCAATCCTCTACTACAAAAGGAAACTCACTCAGAAACTTCTGATCAAACTCCACCTTCTACAATGCAAAAAGGATTAAAAATGCCCACTGGACTTTCAAAAAACTCAATACCCCAAATTTCACAAAACTTATCAATACTCTCCATTAATGTGAATGGCTTAAACTGCCCTCTAAAGAGACATAGGGGAGCTGACTGGATACAAAAACTCAGGCCAGACATTTGTTGCATACAAGAGTCACATCTTAACTTAAAAGAGAAATACAGACTCACGGTGAAGGATGGTCATCCATATTTCAGGCAAATGGTAACCAGAAAAAGCAGGAGTTGCAATTTCATTTGCAGATAGAATAGGCTTTAAACCAACAAAAGTAAGTAAGGACAAGAATGGTCACTTCATATTTGTTAAGGGTAAGACTGAATATGATGAGATTTCAATTATTAATATCTATACACCCAACCAGAATACATCTCAATTTATAAGAGAAACTCTAACAGACATGAGCAACTTGATTTCCTCCAACTCTATAATAGTTGGAGATTTTAACACTCCTTTGGCAGTAATGGGTCGATCCTCCAACAAAAAGCTGAGTAAAGAAATTCTAGATTTAAATCTAACCATCCAGCAATTAGATTTAGCAGACATCTACAGAACATTTCATCCCAACAAAACTGAATACACGTACTTCTCATCAGCCCACGGAACTTACTCCAGAATTGATCACATCTTAGGTCACAAGTCTAACCTCAGCAAATTTAAAGGAATAGAAATTATTCCATGCATCTTCTCGGACCATCATGGAATAAAACTTGAGATGAGTAACAGCAGGAATCTGCATACACATACAAAAACATGGAAGTTAAATAACCTTATGCTGAATGATAGCTGGGTCAGAGATGAGATCAAGAAGGAAATTGCCAAATTTCTGGAACAAAACGACAACGAAGACATGAACTATCAGAACCTTTGGGACAAAGCAAAGGCAGTTCTAAGAGGGAAATTCATAGCAATGCAAGCCTTCCTCACGAGAACAGAAAAAGAGGAAGTTACCAACTTAATGGGACATCTCAAGAGAGCAGAAATGGAAGAACGCTCCAACACCAAATCCAGTAAAAGAAAAGAAATAACCAAAATCAGAGCAGAACTAAATGAAATTGAAAACAAAAGAATAATACAACAGATGAATAAATCAAAAAGCTGCTTTTTTGAAAAGGTCAACAAAATAGATAAACCTTGGGCCAACCTAATCAGGAAAAAAAGAGTAAACTCTCGAAACTCATCAATCAGAAATAACAAAGATGAAATAACAACAGACTCCTCAGAAATCCAAACATTCCTTAATGAATATTACAAGAAACTTTACTCTCAGAAATATGAAAATCTGAAGGAAATCGACCGTTAATTGGAAGCACGTAACGTTCCAAGTCTTAATCCAAGTCTTAATCAAAAACAAGTGGAAATGTTGAACAGGCCCATATCAAGTTCAGAAATATCATCAACCATACAAAATCTCCCCAAAAATAATAGCCCAGGACTAGATGGTTTCACGTCAGAATTCTACCAAACCTTTAAAGAGGAATTAGTACCTATACTACTCAACCTGTTCCAAAAGGTAGAAAAAGAAGGAAAACTACCCAACACGTTCTATGAAGCAAACATCACCCTGATCCCCACACCAGGAAAAGACCCAACAAGAAAAGAAAATTATAGACCCATATGACTAATGAATATAGATGCGAAAATTTCAACAAGATTCTAACAAACAGAATCCAGCAACATATCAAACAAATCATACATCATGACCAAGTCGGTTTTATCCCAGGGTCTCGAGGCTGGTTCAATACACGTAAATCAATAAATGTAATATAGCACATAAAAAATTAAAAAACAAAGACCATATAATTCTCTCAATCGATGCAGAAAAAGCTTTTGATAACATCCAACATCCATTCATGATCAGAACACTTAAGAAAATTGGTATAGAAGGGACATTTCTTAAACTGATAGAGGCCATCTACAGCAAACCCACAGCCAATATCATATTGAATTGAGTTAAATTGGAATCATTTCCACTTAGATCTGGAACCAGACAAGGCTGCCCATTGTCTCCATTGCTCTTTAACGTTGTAATGGAAGTTTAAGCCACCGCAATTAGGGAAGAAAAGGCGATCAAGGGAATCCACATAGGGTCAGAATAGATCAAACTTTCGCTCTTCGCAGACGATATGATTCTATATCTGGAAAATACTAGGGACTCTACTACAAAACTCTTAAAAGTGATTAAGGAATACAGCAGTGTGTCAGGTTACAAAATCAACATTCATAAATCGGTAGCCTTTATATATACCAACAATAGTCAAGTTGAAAAAAAACAATTAAGGACTCTATCCCATTCACAGTAGTGCCAAAGAAGATGAAATACTTGGGAGTTTATCTAACAAAGAACGTGAAAGATCTATATAAAGAGAACTATGAAACTCTAAGAAAAGAGATAGCTGAGAATGTTAACAAATGGAAAAATATACCATGCTCATGGTTGGGAAGAATCAACATTGTTAAAATGACCATACTACCCAAAGCAATATATAATTTCAACGCACTCCCTATTAAAGCTCCACTGTCATACTTTAAAGATCTTGAAAAAATAATACTTCGTTTTATATGGAATCAGAAAAAACCTCGAATAGCCAAGACATTACTCAAAAATAAAAACAAAGCAGGAGGAATCATGCTACCAGACCTCAGACTATACTACAAATCGATAGTGATCAAAACAGCATGGTACTGGCATAAAAACAGAGAAGTAAATTTCTGGAACAGAATAGAGAACCAAGAGATGAATCCAGCTACTTACCATTATTTAATCTTTTACAAGCCAATTAAAAACATTCAGTGGGGAAAAGATTCCCTATTTAACAAATGGTGCTGGGTGAACTGGCTGGCAACCTGCAGAAGACTGAAACTGGACCCACACCTCTCACCATTAACCAAGATAGACTCTCACTGGATTAAAGATTTAAACCTAAGACATGAAACTATAAAAATCCTAGAAGACAGTGTAGGGAAAATCCTGGAAGAAATAGGGTTTGGCGAGTTTTTTATGAGATGGACCCCCCGGGCAATTGAAGCAGCTTCAAAAATACACTATTGGGATTTGATCAAACTAAAAAGCTTCTGCACAGCCAAGAACACAGTAAGTAAAGCAAACAAACAGCCCTCAGAATGGGAGAAGATATTTGCAGGTTATGTCTCCGACAAAGGTTTAATAACAAGAATCCACAGAGAACTCAAACGCATTAGCAAGAAAAGAACAAGGGATCCCATCGCAGGCTGGGCAAGGGACTTGAAGAGAAACTTCTCTGAAGAAGACAGGCGCACGGCCTTCAGACATATGAAAAAATGCTCATCATCTTTAATCATCAGAGAAATGCAAATCAAAACTACTTTGAGATATCATCTAACTCCAGTGAGACTAGCCTATATCAAAAAATCCCAAGACCAGAGATGTTGGCGTGGATGTGGAGAAAAGGGAACACTTTTGCACTGCTGGTGGGAATGCAAATTAATACATTCCTTTTGGAAAGAGATATGGAGAACATTTAGGGATCTGAAAATAGATCTGCCATTCAATCCTGTAATCCCCCTACTTTGCATATACCCAGAAGACCAAAAATCAAATCATAACAAAGATATTTGTATCAGAATATTTATTGCAGCCCTATTCATAATTGCTAAGTCATGGGCAGCACTGTGCATGTCTGTCCTTTGTACCTGTGAACAGGTGGCTGTGCTGTGCCCAGTTAGGTCCCTGTCTCATCTTCCCAGCCCAAGTGCCCATCAATCCACGAATGGATTAATAAATTGTGCTATATGTACACCATGGAATATTATGCATCCTTAAAGAAAGATGGAGACTTTACCTCTTTCATGTTTACATGGATGGAGCTGGAACATATTCTTCTTAGTAAAGTGTCTCAAGAATGGAAGAAAAAGTACCCAATGTACTCATCCTTATTATGAAACTAAAATAGGACCTTCACATGAAAGCTATAACCCAGTTAAAACCTAAGAATAGGGAGAAAGGGGAAAGGGAGGAGAGGGATGGGGAAGGAGGGGGATTAATGGGATTACACCTGCGGTGCATCTTTCAAGGGTATATGTGAATCTTAGTAAATGTGGAATGTAAAGGTCTTAGCAAAATAACTAAGAAAATGCTACAAAAGCTATGTTAACTAATGTGATGAAAATCTTTCAAACGATCTATGAACCAAGTGTATGGTGCCCCACAATCATACTAATGTACACAGCTATGGTTTAGTAAAAATAAATAAATAAAATAAAAAAACAAAATTAAATCAGAGATCAATGAAACTGAAAACAAAAGAATCATTGAGAAAATTAATGAAACAAGGAGTTGCTTTTTTGATAGAATAAATAGATAAACCTTTGGCCAGACTAACTAGAAATAAAAATGTAAAATCACTATAAACTCAATCAGAAATGATAAAGAGGAAATAACAACTGATGCCACAGAGACACAAGAGATTATCTCTGAATACTAAAAGAAACTCTATGCCCAGAAATTTGACAATGTGAAAGAAATGGATCAATAATTTGGAATCACACCCTCTCCCTAGACTTAGCCTGGATAAAATAGATCTCCTGAACAGACCAATTTCAAACACTGAGATTAAAGAAACATTAAAAATTTTCCCAACATAAAAATGCTCTAGTCCAGATGGCTTTACATCAGAATTCTATTAAACCTTCAAAGAAGAGCTTATTCCTATATTGCAGGAATTATTCCAAATAATTGAGAAGGAAGGTATCTTCCCCAACACATTTTATGAAGCAAACATCACCCTGATACAAAAACTAGGAAAAACCCAACTAAAAAGGAGAATTTCAGACCAATTTCTCTAACAAATATAGATGAAAAATTCTCAAAAAAATTCTAGCCAATAGATTACAGATTATCATCAAAAAAGTCATACATCATGATCAAGTAAGTTTCATCCCAGGGATACAAGGATGATTTAATATATGTAAATTCATGAACGTTATTCACCATATCAACAGAAGCAAAAACAAAGCCCATATAATCCTCTCACTAAATGCAGAAAATGCTTTTTTTAAAAATCCAGCATCCTTTTCTAATTAAAACACTGAAGAGTTTAGGCATAGGTGGCACATTTCTTAAACTGATTGAAGCTATCTATGATAAACCCACAGCTAATATTGTAGTGAATGGAGTTAAACTGAAAGCTTTTCCACTTACAACTGGAACCAGACATGGTTGTCCTCTGTCACCATTAGTATTAAACATAGTGCTGGATCTAGCCAATACAATTAGGCAAGACAAGAAAATAAAGGGCATCCAGTTCTCTGTGCATTCTGATGGTTAGACCTTTGTCAGAAATATAACCTGCAAAAGTCCTCTCCCATTCTGATGGCTATCTACTTGTTTAATAGAAGGAAAGAAAGAAAGAAAGAAAGAAAGAAAGAAAGAAAGAAAGAAAGAAAGGAAGGAAGGAAGGAAGGAAGGAAGGAAGGAAGGAAGGAAGGAAGGAAGGAAGGAAGGAAGGAAGGAAGGAAGGAAGGAAGACAGCATCCAAATGGGAGTAGAGGAGGTCAAACTCTCTCCCTCTTTGCTGACGATATGATCTTATACTTAGAGAACCCCAAAGACTCAACCTCAAGACTCCTGGAAGTCATCAAAAAATACAGTAATATCTCAGGATATAAAATCAATGTCCACAAGTCAGTAGCCTTATTATACACCAATAAAGCCAAGATGAGAGGCTAATTAAGGACACAATTCCCTTCACCATAGCCCCAAAGAAAATGAAATATCTAGAAATATACCTAACAAAAGAGGTGAAGGACCTCTAAAAGAAAATTATGAAACCCCAAGAAAGGAAATAGCAGAGGATGTTAACAAATGGAAGAACATACCATGCTCATGGCTGGGAAGAATCAACATGTTAAAATGTCTATAGCTTCCAGACCAATCCACCAATTCAATGCCATCTCTATTAAAATACCAACATCCTGTTTTCAAGACTTGGAAAAAATGATTCTGCATTTTGGATGGAACCAGAAAATACCCCATATAGCTAAGGCAGTTCTTAATAAAAAAACAAAGCCAGGGGCATCAGCATGCCAGATTTTAGGCAGTACTACAAGGCCATAGTGGTCAAGACAGCATGGTACTAGCACAAAAATAAAGACATAGACATTTGGAATTGAATAGAAAACAAGGAAGTGAAACCAACAACTTAAACCACCTAATCTTCGATAAACCAAACAAGGACATACTTTGGGGGATAGACTCCCTGTTCAATAAATGGTGCTGGGAAAACTGGATATCCACATGTAAAAAACTGAAACTGGACCCACACATTTCTCCACTCACAAAAATCAATTCAAGATGGATAAAGGACTTAAATTTAAGGCATGAAACAATAAAAATCCTCAAAGAAAGAATAGGAAAAACCCTGGAAGATATAGGCCTGGGAAAAGACTTTATGAAGAAGACTGCCAGGGCAATTGCAACAACCACAAAAATAAGCAAATGGGATTTGATTAAACTGAAAAGCCTCTATACAGCTAAGGAGACAACAACCAAAGCAAATAGACAACCTACACAATGGGAAAGGATATTTGCATATTTTGAATCAGACAAAAACTGCATAACTAGGATCTATAGAGAACTTAAATTAATCCACATTAAAAAAGCCAACAATCTCATATATCAATGAGGAAGAGAGATGAATAGAACCTTCTCTAAAGAAGACAGATGAATGGCTAGCAAGCATATGAAAAATGCTCATCATCTCTTAATTATTAGAGAAATGCAAATTAAAACCACCCCTGAGATATCCTTTCACCCCAGCGAGAATGGCCCATAACACAAAATCTCAAAACTGGAGATGCTAGCATTGATGTGAAGAGAAAAGAACATTTTTACACTGCTAGTGGTACTGCAAACTAATATAACCTTTTTGGAAGGCAGTATGGAGAAACCTTAAAGAACTCAACCTAGACCCATTTGATCCTGCAATCCCATTACTGGGCACCTATCCAGAAGGAAAAAAAAAACCCTTTATTATAAAGACACTTGTATTAGACTGCTTATCACAGCTGAATTTACAATTGCCAAAATGTGGAAACAGCCTAAATATCCCTCAACCCAGGAATGGATTGGCAAACTGTGGTATATGTATACCATGGAATACTATTCAGCCATTTTTTTTAAATGGAGATTTTGCAGCATTTGTATTAACCTGATGCAAATGGAACACATTATTCTTAATGAAGCATCACAGGAATGGAGAAGCATGAATCCTATGTATTCAACTTTGATATATGAGAACAATTAATGACAATTAATGACACAGTGGGGAGTGGGAGAAGGGGAGAGCAGACAGAGAGAGAAGGAGGAAGGGGGTAGGGGAAATGAAAAGAAAAAAAAGGAAAAGAAAATAGTGACTAATTCTCACATAAATTGGATTAAATTTTGACCAAAGTATATTATTTGAACAATAATTTTTAATTCAGGTTGTTTAACTCAACTTGTTAATATGTTGTCTATGTTGCATCCTCATTTATAAGTGAAATATGTTTGTAATTTCCCTTTATCAATAAGATTTTTTCCAATTTTAATATCAGATATATCCAGATGAAGTAGAATGAATCTGAAGTATTTCTTCTTTTTTCTATTGTCTATAAGATTTGGCATGATCTGTTTTTGAAATAATCTTCTAGTTTTATTTATAAATATTCATTGTCTCTTTTTTGAGACTTTGGAAAAAATTTTAAAAAAATAAAAAGAAATAGATCACTGCTAGGACCTCCTTTTAATCCCTTCCAAGTCATTCTTTCTGCCCCAAAGTAACTACCATTTTGACTTATAAAATTTTTTATTTATTTACATAAATGAAATTCTACATTATGTATTCTTATTTTTGTCTGGATTCTTATACTTAATATTTTTGTGAGAGTAATCCATGTTGACATCTGAGCAGTAAGTCCTTCTCATTGCCATACAGTATTCCATCAAATATGTTATGATTTATTTATCCATTTCACTGTGCATTGACATTGGAATTGTTCATAGGTTTTGCTGACACAAACAAGGACATCCTTGTATTTACTTCCTTTGGTGAATATATGTTTCTGTTGTGTATATGTCCAGAGGTATAATTGATGATTTATAGGATGTGCATATGTTTAATTTTAGCAGATGTTGCCAAATAGTTTTCTAAAGTGACTGTAGCAATTTACACCACCACTAGCAGTGTGTGAATTCCATTTGCCCACTATCCTTGATAGCATATGCTGTCACTTACATGGTTGTACAGGAGGATCTTATTTCTGCTTATCTTTTTATTTGCATAGAGCAAACTTTTGCAGTGTACAGTTTTATGGCTTAGCATGGAGCTAAGTATCTATTATCACAATCAAGATACAGAACAGTTCCATCACCCACCCACCCCCCAAGTACCTTTGTGTTGCCCTTTCACCATCCCCAGCCCCTTGGCAGCCACTAATCTGGTCTCCAGCCCAGTAATTTTGCTCTTTCTGTATTATCAAATAAAAAAAATTATATACTCAAAAAAAATTATCAGTAAAATAAGCCAGAAACAGAAGGAAAAATGTTATGATTTCACTTTTATGAAATACCTAGAATGAAGTTTACAGTGACAGACAAGAAATTAGGGATTAGCAGAGGCTGGAGAGAGGACAGAATGGGGTAATTATTGCTTAATGGGTACCGAGTTTCTCTTTGAAGTGATAAAAAAGTTTTGGAAATGGATGACTGTGACAGTCATACAATATTGTGAATGTAATTGATGGCCAATGAATTGTATATTGAAAATGGTTAAATTACAAATAATTTTGAAGTCATAACATTTTACACAAATAATAAATTCATTATTTGTAATTTAACCATTTAAGTGTACGGGTGTGTTTGTACATATATATATTATATTTATAATTTATGGAAACACTTTTAATAATTCTGACAAAGAGAAGTTCAGGAAGAAGAACTAAGAAAATAAAGTGTCATATAACTACACTATGTAGGATTCCCAGAAGAGAAAAGTGGCAAACATTGCCTAAGATTGATAAGTATTTAATACACTCTCAAGTAATATGTGAGGCTGTGAAGAGAAAGACACAGTGCTTGGCCCCCTTTGGCCCATGAAGAGATGAAATAGAACCCCCCCCAAAAAATACTGTAGGCACAGTTAGTCTAGAGCTGGGGAGTCCAGTCTACATGGACAACACTTCTTTCTTCCAAGTCCACTCCAGCCTCCCAACCTACCTATATGAGGTATGACAATTAAGTTCACGAACTCATCCCTAGAAGAAGTACAACATACCTCACTGCTGAATATCACTACAATCACCTTCAAAGTGCCTCCTTTGGGAAGCTATGCACTGACACCCTTCAAAGCAATGTTGAAACTCTTTTTCTGAAATAGCCATCAGAGCTGTCATCATATAACACAAAAAAAATACAACAACCATAATGAACACCATTCAGCAAGATACAGCCACATGTCAGCACAAATATGGCTGTGAGACACTGATATACCAAGGTTATGAAATCTTACCAAGTTGTTTGTACCATGCTGCCAACATAACTGCACAGTGGCAAGTTCACAACTTAATTGTCAAACATCATACAATGATAATTCTCTGGTCATTCCAGAAAAAGAGTTCCAAAATTACTTTGAAGGGTAGACTAGACACTGGCATCAGTGAAGAGCTTCCTCCGGGAGTACCTCAAACGTGACTATAGTGATATTCAACAATGAGTTTTATAGCACTTTTTCTAGGATGAGTTCATGAACTTAATTGTCAGACCTCATATTGTAAACATCTTTATCTTCCAAGATATCTCAGGGCTTGATGTATGGAAGTTAAAAGGAATGACTTCTAATTTGGAAAGATAAGAGATTCAATCCCAGATCTGCTCACCTTTTAAGGTTTATAGTATTGACCCAATCAGCTACTAGGTTCAGTTTTTCAATCTGTTAAACAGAGATAATATTTACCTTGCAAAAACTGTGGTGATAATTAAGGATAATATATCTTCTAAAGCTACACAGACCAATCCTAAAATACCATAGGCACTTAATAAATTGTATTATCTAATACTATATTTTACTTGTTTACATACCTATTTTCTTTTAACAATATGCAGTCTCTATAATTGTATTTCCAGTTTGTAACACAATACCTGAAAAATACTAGACATGTCTTTACATCTGTAACTATCGTTAGATAATCTTCATAGGTACAACTAAAATTCTTACTTACATGAAAGAATTTTGCCATCATCAGGATATAGAACAGAAGCCATCATTCACCAGCAGGGCAACATCCTCATTAGCAGTAATCCTTGTAGTCATCCAGCACATAGTTCTCTGGGAGATACTTATGTCCCAGGTGACTGCTCAGACACAAAGAGATGAAACTCACATCAGATAAGGTATAGTTATCTATTGATGTATAACGAATTGCCCCGAAAGTTGCTGTCTTAAAAAAAAAAAATGTTTTGTTTTTTTTTTTCTGTATGTCAGAAATTTGGACTGAGCTTAGCTGAGTCTTCTGAATTAGGGACTGTCACAAGGCTGTGATCACGGTGTCAAGCAGGGCTGCAATAATCTCAAGACTGGACTGGGGAAGGATTCACTTACAGGCTTGTTGCCTCACAGGCTATTGGACTAAACACCTTAATTCCTTTTTCTGTGTTGCTCATATGCCTCCCTCAGTTCCTTGCTAGGTAAGCCTTCTCCACAGGAGAGCAGCTCACAACACAGCAGCAGGCTTACATCAGAGTGATCAAGAAAGTCAGGATTACTAAGAACAAATCCAGTGTCTTTTGTATGTAACCTAATCTTAGAATTGCCATTCTATTACTTTTGTTAAGTCTGGGATCTAAATTAAGGCCGTAGGAAAGGAATGAAAACTTTCTTAACTCCAGCTTCTGTTCACAGAGATATCCAAATCAATCTAAAAGTTCATTTCTTCCTTAATCATCTACTCAAAACAAGCACCACTGCCTTAGCTTTCCCTACCCCCCATCCCCATCATTACTTCCCACTGAGGGCAAAGTATTATCATATGCTCATTCAAGCAGACTTTTCTCCCAGAACCTGGAAAGCAGTAGCTACCCAAGACATTTGTTTTTGCTTGACCACATAAATCAGAGAAGTTGCTACAGGCTGGACACATGCTTTTACCTCATGTTTTGTTGGCATCCTCCTAACTTGGCAAAATTCTGTGGCTTTGAAAACCAGGAACTTGTGTGTGGGGTGGGTGGTAAAGGGGGTAAGGAGGATCTGTGCTCTGTGCATACAGCACTGTTTTGAAATCCCCTGTCCCTTTTTTAAAAAGCTTCACAGCAGCCAGACCAACTGTTTGATGAAAGCACAAAAGCTAAAGAAAAAAACAAAAAATTTATAACTTTCTTTCAAAATATTCAGTATGTGCAACTGACTTTGCTGCTCAGAAGGCTTTTTATTAGTGGGTTATTTGACCAACTACTACAGGCATACCTTGGAGATACGGTGACTTCAGTTTCAAACCACCATAAAAAAGCAAGTGACATAATTTTTTAGTTTCCTAGTGCATATAAAAATTATATTTATGTGCTGGGTGCAATGGCTCATGCATATAATTCCTGGTACTCTGGGAGGCCGAGGCAGGTGTATTGCTTAAGCTCACTGGTTAAGACCAGCCCAAGCCTGAGTGAGACCCCATCTGTAAAAATAGCCAGGTGTTATGGCAGGTGCCTATAGTCCCAACTATTTGAGAGTATGAGGCAAGAGAATTGCTTAAGCCCAAGAGTTTGAGGTTACTGTGAGCTATGACACCATGTATTCTATCAGAGGCAAGAAAGTGAAACTCTGTCTCAAAAAAATTATATTTTGCTATACTGTAACGTTTTCAATGTATAATATCATTATGTCTAGAAATAATTCACCTACCTTCATTAAAAATATTTTATTGCTAAAAAATGCTAAAGATTATCTGAGCCTTCAGGAAGTCATAATTTTTTGTTAGTGGAGGGACTTGCCTAGATGTTGATAGCTGCTGACTAGTCAGGGTGGTGGTTTCTGAAGGCTGGGCTGCCTGTGATAATTTATAAAAATAAGATAACAATGAAGTGTGCTGCATTGATTGGCTCTTCCTTTCATGAAAGATTTTTCTGTGCCAAGCAGTACAGCTTGACAGCATTTTACTCACGGTGGAACTGCTTTCAAAATTGGAGTTAATCCTCTCAAAACCTTCTTCTGCTTTATCAACTAAGTTTATTTTATATTCTATGTCCTTTGCAGTCATTTCAATAATTTTCACAGCATCTTCACCAGGAGTAGAGTCCATCTCAAGAAATCAATTTGTTTACTCATTCATAAAAAGCAGCACTTCATGTATTTAAGTCTTATCACACAATTTCAACAAATTAGCCACATTTTCAGGGACCACTTCTAATTCTAGTTGCCTTACTATTACCACTCTATGTGCAATGACTTATTCTACTGAAGTCTTGAGCCCTCAACATCATTCATGAGGGTTAGAATTAACTTCTTTCAAGCTGATGCTAATATTAATATTTTGAGCTCCTCCCATGAATCACAAATGTTCTTAGTGGCATCTACAATGATGAATACTTTCCAAAAGGTTTTAAATTTACTTTGCCCATGTCCATCACAGGAATCACTACCTATGACATCTAAAGCCTTACAAAATGTATTTCTTAAATAATCTCCATCAGAGCTCCTGGGTAACCCAATATATTGTCAAGGAGCAATAATACTTTGAAAGGAATTTTTTCTTCTTTTTCCAAGCAGTAGGTCTCAATAGTGGGCATAAAGTATTCAGTAGACCCTGCTGTAAACAGATGTGCTGTCATCTATATTCTGTTGTTCCATTTACGAGTACAGGCAGAGTAGATTTACCACAATTCTTGGCCCCATGTTTTTTGAAATGGTAAGATCAGTAAACCCTGCTGTAAACAGATGTGCTGTCATCTATATTTTCCATTTATAAGCACAGGTACAGTAGATTTACTACACTTCTTAATGGCCTTATATTCTTCAAAATAGTAGGTTAGTACTGGCTCCAACTTAAAGCCACCACTTGCATTAATCCTTAAGAAGGGAGTCAGCCTGTCTTTTGAAGCTTTGAACCCAGGCACTGACTTCTCTCTAATTATAAAAATCCTAAATGGCATTTTCTTCCAATATAAATCTGTTTCTTCCAATTGAAAATATGTTATTTAGCATAGCTAGCTTCATTAAATGTCTTAACTAGGTCTTCCAGATAACTTGCTACTGCTTCGTGTTCAAGTTTTATGTTATGGAGATGGCTTTTTTCCTTAAAGCTCATGAACCAACCTCTGCTAGCTTCAATCTTTTATTCTACAGCTTCCAGCGCAATCTCATCCCATCATAAAATTGAAAAATGTTAGGGCCTTGCTTTGGACCAGGCTTTGGCTTAAGGGAATGTCATGTCTTGGTTAACCTTCCATCCAGACCATATCATTGTTTTCTCCCTATCAGCAAAAACAGTGTTTTTGCTTTCCTATTATTCACATGCTCACTGGCATAGCACTTCTAATTTCCTTCAAGAACTTTTTCCTCTTTTTATTTTTTTTTTGTTTGTTTTTTGCATTTATAACTTGGCTATTTGGCACAGACAGCCTAACTTTGGCCTATCTGCTTTTGTCATGCCATCTTCATTAAGCTTAATCCTTCTAGCTTTTGATTTAAAGTGAGAAACATGCAATTCTTCTTTTCACTTGAATATGTAGAAGTTAT
The DNA here is from genome assembly GCF_027406575.1 of Nycticebus coucang. Taxonomy (NCBI): domain Eukaryota; kingdom Metazoa; phylum Chordata; class Mammalia; order Primates; family Lorisidae; genus Nycticebus; species Nycticebus coucang. Next base: position 76,478,824 of record NC_069793.1, read on the forward strand.
TGTAGGGTTATTAATTGGCCTAATTTCAATATTGTTGTGTCTTAGAGAATAAGAAGGCCTGAAATGGAAAAGAGATAAGAGAATGGCCAATTTTCAGAGCAGTTATAAAACACACAACATATATCATTAGCTTACATGGACTCAGTTTATGGCTCCCACAAACCACCAGGATAATAACATCAAAGGTCACATATTACACATCAGCAAAATAAATATAATAATGATTTTGAAAGTTTGAAATATTGTTATAATTGGCCAGGCACAGTGGCTCATGACTAATCCCAAAACATTGAGGGAGGCCAAGGAAAGAGGATGACTTGAAATCAGTAAATTGAGACCAGGCCCAATTGAGACCAGGATCAATGTCAAAATGTGACACAGAGATATGATGTGAGCACTAAAATTGTATATTGCTTTGGGTAATATGGACATTTTAACAATGTTGATTCTTCCCAGCCATGAGCATGCTGTGTTTTTCCATTTGTTAACATTTTCAGCTATTTCTTTTCTTAGAGTTTCATAGCTCTCTTTATAGAGATCTTTCACATCCTTTGTTAGATAAACTCCCAAATATTTCATCTTCTTTGGCACTACTGTGAATGGAATAGAGTCCTTAACTGTTTTTTCAGCTTGACAATTGTTGGTATATATAAAGGCTACTGATTTATAAATGTAGCCAAGACATTACTCAGAAATAAAAACAAAGCAGGAGGAATCATGCTACCGGACCTCAGACTATACTATAAATCGATAGTGATCAAAACAGCATGGTACTGGCACAAAAACAGAGATGTAGATGTATGGAACAGAATAGAGAACCAAGAGATGAATCCAGCTACTGACCGTTATTTGATCTTTCACAAGCCAATTAAAAACATTCAGTGGGGAAAAGATTCCCTATTTAACAAATCCTGTTGGGTGAATTGGTTGGCAACCTGTAGAAGACTGAAACTGGACCCACACCTTTCACAATTAACTAAGATAGACTCTCACTGAATTAAAGATTTAAACTTAAGACATGAAACTATAAAAATACTAGAAGAGAGTGCAGGAAAAACTCTTGAAGAAATCAGTCTGGGTGAGTATTTTATGAGGAGGTCCCCCCAGGCAATTGAAGCAGCTTCATAAATACACTACTGGGACCTGATCAAGCTAAAAAGCTTCTGCATAGCCAAGAACACAGTAAGTAAAGCAAGCAGATAGCCCTCAGAATGGGAGAAGATATTTGCAGGTTATGTCTCTGACAAAGGTTTAATAACCAGAATCCACAGAGAACTCAAATGTATAAGCGAGAAAAGAACAAGTGATCCCAACCCAGGCTGGGCAAGGGACTTGAAGAGAAACTTCTCTGAAGGAGACAGGTGCACGGCCTACAGACATATGAAAAAATGCTCATCATCCTTAATCATCAGAGAAATGCAAATCAAAACTACTTTGAGATATCATCTAACTCCAGTAAGATCAGCCCATATCACAAAATCCCAAGACCAGAGATGTTGGCATGGATGTGCAGAAAAGGGAACACTTCTACACTGCTGGTGAGAGTGCAAATTAATACATTCCTTTTGGAAAGATGTTTGGAGAACACTTAGAGATCTAAAAATAGACCTGCCATTCAATCCTATAATTCCTCTATTAGGTATATACCCAGAAGACCAAAAATCACATTATAACAAAGATTTTGTACCAGAATGTTTATCGCAGCTCAATTCATAATTGCTAAGTCATGGAAAAAGCCCAAGTGCCCATCGATCCATGAATGGATTAATAAATTCTGGTATATGTACACCATGGAATATTATTCAGCCTTAAAGAAAGATGGAGACTTTACCTCTTTCATGTTTACATGGATGGAGCTGGAACCTATTCTTCTTAGTAAAGTATCTCAAGAATGGAAGAAAAAGTATCCAATATACTCAGCCCTACTATGAAATTAATTTATGGCTTTCATATGAAAGCTATAACCCAGTTATAACCTAAGAATATGGAGAAGGGGAGAGGGAGGGGTGAGGGTGGACATAGGGAGGGTGATTGGTGGGATTACACCGATGATGCATCTTACAAGGGTACATGTGAAACTTAGCAAATGTAGAATATAAATGTCTTAACACGATAACAAAGAAAATGCCAGGAAGGCTATGTTAACCAGTGTGATGAAAATATGTCAACTGGTCTATAAAACCAGAGTATGGTGCCCCATGATTGTATTAATGTACACAGTTATGATTTAATAATATAAAATAAATAAATAAAATAAATTTTAAAAAATGATGTGCGCACATGCTATTTGAAAAATGTCACTGAAAGACATGCTCAATGCAGAATTGGCACAAACCTTCAATTTGCAAAGAATATATATGAAATGCAATAAAGTAATATGCAATGAAATCAGTATCTGTATATTCTGGGAATTGTAGGGCAAGAAGTTAAATTACACACATGTCTTGCCCATGAGTTCACATTTTAATGAATGAGAAAGATATGATATATTGGTGATAATGAAGATAATAGATAGACAGATGATAGATCAATTACTGGTCAAACATAGCAGGTTCTAAATCAAAATAACAAAAAGTTTCCTCAGAGAAAAGGACAAATGCATTATCAGCCTCTGCAAGGCACAGGAATAGACAGGAGTTGTCAGAACTGGGTATGGAAAGATGAAGAAGAGTTTAATTTAAAAAAAAAAAGAATGAGAAGAATCTCCAAACTCTAAAAACAGGCAACACTGTATCCAAGAACATACAACTAGGATTAAGGAAACTGAAAGTTAGGTTATAGGCAATGATGAATTCACTAAAATAATGTTCTTGTTTCTGAAAGTCCAGTGTCTTCCTTCCCCAAAAACTTTTTATGAGGAAGAGATTATTTCCATGTTTACCTCAGTTATAATCAGCCTACATCTAAGTTGTGAAGTCCAATAGTCTTGTTAGTTGTTCCTATATTTTCTTTCATCCTATCAGATCTTCATACTAATTTTTGACTGTTCAGACTTCCCAAGAGAGAAGAATATAAAAGTTTGCCTTCCCTCTATCAATCCTGGCTAGGAAACACCACATGTTGAAGAAACAATAGAATGTTGTACCAGGCAGATAATGCATTAAATGGAAAGGTTATACAAGAAGTTTTAAACATGATAAACTCAATAAAACGTTTTCTTTTTCTGCATGCAATGTTCAACATTTCTTAATTCCTGATGTATATAGGTGTTTAATAAAAACTTTGTTTTGAATTTGGCAAACATAGAAGTGCCTCTACTGTGTGGGGCAATACATGATCTGCTACATAAATCTCTAAATGGGTCCTTGAGTCAAGTCACAGATGGCATGACAGCTCCACTGTTATCAACTGACCAGCCATATACTAAATATAAAAAGTAAATAACTGTATCCATGATGATCAGAGAGTTCTTTGTTGTCCAAATGTACCACAGTCCTCTTAGCAATATGGTCATCCAGCTCTTTATGAATATAATATAAAAAAATTAAAAAATATAAAATGTAAAAAAGTATAAAAAATTTTGTGCTTTGGATGATTGTTTTTCATGTTTTTAGAATAAGTTTCTTTTGTGATATATATAACACATGAATAGATTCTCCTTGTATAAATTTAAGAGATTATTCATAAGCCAAAAAAATAGTATTAAAAATTTACAAATCAGTAGTCATTGTTTAACCACTAGAAAAACAATTGAGAATTGCTCTAGTCACTTAGAAAGTGAAAAAACTTCAAAAATACAAAACAGTCTACACCATAAGTGAGGTGGTCAGACATGCTGAATGATTATAAAATCAGCCTGCCAGTATTTGCCTCTCAGCCACATGCAAATTACACTAAGGAAATTGTTCCAGAGACTTTGAAGTTAATCTTTACTTGGGCATTTTCCCCTATAGTAACAGGAGGAAATTTGCCTCCATCAGGTGGCAGAAATTACCCTGTCATCACTAATCATATTCTCCAGTGCACCATGGTTATCACCATTGGGAGAATCAAACAAGTAGTGATTACTTTTTCCAAGGGAAGAGTTTAAGAAAAAAAAAGACTGAGCTTGTGGTGTCATAAATACAAAAGGTAAGGTAGAACCATTCCTCAAAATGTGAGAGAAATGTGTAGTTGTTAGAGTTGATAAGGTAACGGACCCCATCTAGAGATTTGTAAGGAGAAAAACTAAAATCTGGGCTTTCAACTACAAAGACACGAAGGTAAGAACAATTATGAGAAAGCACATGGAAATGATATCCTTTCATGAAGTTGTTAAAATGAGTTATTTCATTCCATCATTGCCTAAGGCCCCAAATGTAGGAGAAAAATCAAGAATGCCAATCATGGGTGCTCGCCTTTTAGAGAAATGGTAGACTCCACATGCATGACATCCTCCGAAGATCTTGAAATCAATCCTGCCAGTACCCACCCCTCCGCTGAGCCAGACAGAGCTAATAGTGTTTGGCTCTGGGTCACAGGCAGACATTGTGAGCGATCTGCCCCGGCAAGCTCCGCCCTCAGGGTCCCAGAGCTGGAATTGGGTGGGAGCTGGAAACCCAGAGACCAAGTAGCCTAAGGGTGGGGTCTGAGCCGCCTTGCAGCCCTAACCCTCGGGGGCAGAGGGAGACCAGTTTTGACACACAGGGTAAGTGGATAGCCACTTCAGCAGTGATTCCAGCGAAAAGCACTTCCCTGAGAAACCTTCTGCTCAGTAAGTGAACAAGTTCAAAGTGCCTTTTAAGTGGGCTGAAGAGAGATTTAGGGTGTCTACCTGCTGTGGTTTGAGAAACTAGCAGCCTCCAGTCGTATCAGAACTGTGATTAACATCTCATACCCCAGAAGACCACGTGTTGCCCAGACAATATTCAATAACATATACATACTGCTTTGTTTTTGGTTGTGTTTTTTTGTTTTTTTGGGGGGGGGGGTTGGTTGTTTTTTTTTTGTTTATTTTGATGTTGTGGATTGTTTTATTTTCTTTTTAATTTTTTTCTATTTTTATTTTTCTTTTTTTTTTATTAAATCATAACTGTATACAATGATATGATTATGGGGCATCATACACTCACTTCATAAACCATTTGACACATTTTTATCACAGTGGTTAACATAGCCTTTCCGGCGTTATCTCAGTTACTGTGCCAAAACATTTACATTCTACATTTACCAAGTTTCGCAAATACCCCTGTAATATGCACCACAGGTGTGATCCCAGCGATTCCCCTCCCTCTACCCACCCCCCCCTTTCCTACTTCCCCCTATTGTTAAGTTGTAGCTGGGTTATAGCTTTCATGTGAGAGTCCCAAATTAGTTCCATAGTAGGGCTGTGTACATTGGGTATTTTTTCTTCCATTCTTGGGATACTTTACTAAGAAGGATATGTTCCAGCTCCATCCATGTAAACATGAAAGAGGTGAAGTCTCCATCTTTCTTCAAGGCTGCATAGTATTCCATGGTATACATATACCAAAATTTATTAATCCATTCGTGGATCGATGGGCACTTGGGCTTTTTCCATGACTTAGCTATTATGAATTGGGCTGCAATAAACATTCTGGTACAAATATCTTTGTTATGTTGTGATTTTTGGTCTTCTGGGTATATGCCCAGCAGAGGAATTACAGGATTGAATGGCAGATCTTTTTTTAGATCTCTGAGTGTTCTCCATATATCTTTCCAAAAGGAATGTATTAATTTGCATTCCCACCAGCAGTGCAGAAGTGTTCCCTTTTCTCCGCATCCACGCCAACATCTCTGGTCTTGAGATTTTGTGATATAGGCTAGTCTCATTGGAGTTAGATGATATCTCAAAGTAGTTTTGATTTGCATTTCTCTGATGATTAAAGATGATGAGCATTTTTTCATATGTCTGAAGGCCGTGCGCCTGTCTTCTTCAGAGAAGTTTCTCTTCAAATCCCTTGCCCAGCCTGCGATGGGATCCCTTGTTTTTTTCTTGCTGATGCGTTTGAGTTCTCTGTGGATTCTGGTTATTAAACCTTTGTCAGAGATATACCCTGCAAATATTTTCTCCCATTCTGAGGGCTGTCTGCTTGCTCTGCTTACTGTGTTCTTAGCTGTGCAGAAGCTTTTTAGTTTGATCAAGTCCCAGTAGTGTATTTTTGAAGCTGCTTCAATTGCCCGGGGGGTTCTCCTCATGAAATACTCACCCAGACCAATTTCTTCAAGGGTTTTCCCTGCATTCTCCTCTAGTATTTTTATAGTTTCATGTCTTAAGTTTAAATCTTTAATCCAATGAGAGTCTATCTTAGTTAATGGTGAAAGGCGTGGGTCCAATTTCAGTCTTCTGCAGGTTGCCAGCCAGTTCACCCAGCACCATTTGTTAAATAGGGAATCTTTTCCCCACTGAATGTTTTTAATTAGCTTGTCAAAAATCAAATAGTGGTAAGTAGCTGGATTCATCTCTTGGTTCTCTATTCTGTTCCAGATATCTACTTCTCTGTTTTTGTGCCAATACCATGCTGTTTTGATCACTATCGATTTGTAGCAAAGTCTAAGGTCTGGTAGTGTGATTCCTCCTGTTTTGTTTTTATTTCTGAGTAATGTCTTGGCTATTCGAGGTTTTTTCTGATTCCATATAAAACGAAGTAATGTTTTTTCAAGATCTTTAAAATATGACAGAGGAGCTATAATAGGGAGTGCGTTGAAATTATATATTGCTTTGGGTAGTATGGACATTTTGATAATGTTGATTCTTCCTAGCCATGAGCATGGTATGTTTTCCCATTTGTTAACATTTTCAGCTATTTCTTTTCTTAGAGTTTCATAGTTCTCTTTATAGAGATCTTTCACATCTTTTGTTAGGTAAATTCCCAAATATTTCATCTTCTTTGGCACTACTGTGAATGGGATATGGTCCTTAACTGCTTTTTCAATTTGACTGTTGTTGGTGTATATAAAGGCTACCGATTTATGAATGTTGATTTTGTAACCTGAGATGCTGCTGTATTCCTTGATCACTTCTAGGAGTTTTGTAGTAGAGTCCCTAGTGTTTTCCAGATACACAATCATATCATCTGCGAAGAGCGAGAGTTTGATCTCTTCTGACCCTATATGGATACCCTTGATCGCCTTTTCTTCCCTAATTGCGGTGGCTAAAACTTCCATTACAATGTTGAAGAGCAATGGAGACAATGGGCAGCCTTGTCTGGTTCCTGATCTGAGTGGAAATGATTCCAATTTAACTCCATTCAATATGATATTGGCTGTGGGTTTGCTGTAGTTAGCCTCTATCGGTTTAAGAAAAGTCCCTTCTAGACCAATTTTCTTGAGTGTTCTTATCATGAAGGGATGCTGGATATTATCAAAAGCTTTTTCTGCATCAATTGAGAGAATCATATGGTCTTTGTTTTTTAATTTGTTTATGTGCTGAATTACATTTATAGATTTATGTATATTGAACCAGCCTTGAGACCCTGGGATAAAACCAACTTGGTCATGATGTATAATTTGTTTGACGTGTTGCTGGATTCTGTTTGTTAGGATCTTGTTGAATATTTTTGCATCTATATTCATTAGTGATATTGGTCTATAATTTTCTTTTCTTGTTGGGTCTTTTCCTGGTTTGGGCATCAGGGTGATGTTTGCTTCATAGAACGTGTTGGGTAGTCTTCCTTCTTTTTCTACCTTTTGGAACAGGTGGAGTAATATAGGTACTAATTCCTCTTTAAAGGTTTGGTAGAATTCTGATGTGAAACCATCTGGTCCCGGGCTTTTCTTTTTAGGGAGGTTTTGTATATTTGATGCTATTTCTGAACTTGATATGGGTCTGTTCAACATTTCCACTTGATTCTGGTTAAGTTTTGGAAGGTGGCGTGCTTCCAAGTATCGGTCTATTTCCTTCAGATTTTCATATTTCTGAGAATAAAGTTTCTTGTAATATTCATTAAGGATTTTTTGGATTTCTGATGAGTCTGTTGTTATTTCGTCTTTGTTGTTTCTGATTGATGATATTAGAGATTTTACTCTTTTTTTCCTGATTAGGTTGGCCAGAGGTTTATCTATTTTATTGACCTTTTCAAAAAACCAGCTGTTTGATTTATTGATCTGTTGTATTATTCTTTTTTTTTCGGTTTCATTTAATTCTGCTCTAATTTTGGTCATTTCTTTTCTTCTACTGGGTTTGGGGTTGGAATGTTCTTCCTTTTCTAGTTGCGTGAGATGTCCCAGTAAGTTGTTAACTTCCTCTCTTTCCGTTCTCTTGAGGAAGGCTTGCAGTGCTATAAATTTCCCTCTTAGAACTGCCTTTGCAGTGTCCCAGAAGTTCTGATAGTTTGTGTCTTCATTGTCGTTTTGTTCCAAAAAATTGGCGATTTCTTCCTTAATCTCATCTCTGACCCAGCTATCATTCAGCATAAGGTTATTTAACTTCCATGTTTTTGTATGGGTATGCAGATTCCTGTTGTTACTCAATTCAAGTTTTATTCCATGATGGTCCGAGAAGATGCATGGAATAATTTCTATTCCTTTAAATTTACTGAGGTTAGACTTGTGACCTAAAATGTGATCAATTTTGGAGTACTTCCGTGGGCTGATGAGAAGTATGTGTATTCAGTTTTGTTGGGATGAAATGTTCTGTAGATGTCTGCTAAATCTAAATATTGGATGGTTAGGTTTAAATCTAAGATTTCTTTGCTCAGCTTCTTTCTGGAGGATCGATCCAACACTGCCAAGGGAGTGTTGAAATCTCCAACGATTATGGAGCTGGAGGAAATCAAGTTACTCATGTCTGTTAGAGTTTCTCTTATAAATTGAGGTGCATTCTGGTTGGGGGCATAGATATTAATAATTGAGATCTCGTCGTATTGAGTATTATCCTTAACAAATATGAAGTGACCATTTTTGTCGTTCCTTACTTTTGATGGTTTAAAGCCTACTGTATCTGCAAATAAAATTGCAACACCTGCTTTTTTCTGATTACCATTTGCCTGAAATATGGATGACCATCCTTTCACCCTGAGTCTGTATTTGTCTTTTAAGTTGAGATGTGACTCTTGTATGCAACAAATATCTGGCTTGAGTTTTTGTATCCAGTCAGCTAACCTATGCCTCTTTAGAGGACAGTTTAAGCCATTCACATTGATGGAGAGTATTGATAAGTCTGGTGGAATTTTTGGTATCGAGTTTTTCAAAGGTCCAGTGGACATTTTTAATCCTTTCGCCAGTGTGGAAGTTGGAGTTTGATCCGAAGTTTCTGAGGGAGTTTACTTTTGTGGTATAGGATTGGGTTGGTCATTGTGGAGGATAGGTCTGAGAACATCCTGAAGAGCTGGTTTACTTATGGCAAATTTTTTCAACATATGAATGTCATTGAAGTATTTAATTTCTCCATCATAGATGAAACTCAGTTTAGCTGGATACAAGATCCTGGGTTGAAAGTTTTTTTGCTTTAGGAGATTAAAAGTTGATGACCAGCCTCTTCTGGCTTGAAAAGTTTCAGCAGAGAGATCTGCAGTTATTCTAATATTCTTACCTTTGTATGTTATAGTTTTCTTTCACCGGGCTGCTTTGAGAATCTTCTCTTTCATGTTAACTTTAGTGAAGCTAATTATTATATGTCTGGGAGATGGCTTATTGGGGTTGAATCGTGCTGGGGTTCTGAAGTTGTCTGCTATCTGAATTTCAGATTCTCTAGGCATGTCTGGAAAATTTTCTTTCATAATTTCATGTAGAAGGGCCTCTGTGCCCTTGGCAGCCACTTCATCATTCTCCGAAATTCCTATAACCCTTATGTTGTTTTTTTTCGAATTATCTGAGAGTTCTCTGAGTGAGTGATCCGTTTTTGCTCTCCATTTCTCTTCCTCTTTGAGAGATTGGGAGCATTCGAAGACTTTATCTTCAATGTCAGAAATCCTTTCTTCTGCTTGCTCCATTCTGTTAGTGAGGGATTCTACTGTATTTTTCATATCTTTGAGGGCTGTAAGTTCTTGTTTCAGTGTGTCTAAGTCTTTGGTGGTTTTGTCTTTAAATTCGTTAAATTCTTGAGACAATTTTTGAATTTCTCCTCGAATTCCTAATTCCATTTTATTAATCTTGTCTGCAAACCAAATTCTGAATTCGACTTCTGACATCTCAGCCAGTTGTTTATGAATGGGATCTTCAATCATATCTGCCGTATCTTTTCTTGGGGGGGGTTGATCTATTCTGGTTATTCATGTTACCAGAGTTTTTCCGCTGATTCCGCCCCATGGTTTACTCCCTTTGGTTTTTCCCCTGGGGTTTTATCGAGGGCCCGTACAGTGTTGTGTCCTGAGAAACTGGGGTCCTGTCTGGTGTGGTGGAGCAAAGTGGTTCTGTCTTGTTTTCAGCTGGTTTCTGTTTGATCCTATTGCAACTTCTACTCTGGCTTGAAGTCTCAGCTGTGTGGAAAAATCAGCAATTAACTCACCCCGCCTGCCCACCTCTGGCCCCAGTTAGAAAAGGAGAATCAAACCTTCCTACAATCGTACACCCAGGGCACCGCCTGAAAAGTGCTCAGTCTATTAGCCCAGTTCAAAAGGTCCGAATCAACTGTCTCAATCAGCACTTGTCTCGGGTGGAAGGGTTCAAGAGGTCTCTGGGAACTGGATCACAGGGGCCTGGTGACTCCTCTGACGCAGCTCACCCCAGTGCAGCGTGGAGTCAGGAGGAGCCACCCAGCAAACAGAGCAGTCTGGGAAGGTTGACGTCTCCTTCCCCACTTTGCCCCTCCGTCGGACCCAGTCACTGGTATCTCTGCAGATGGCTAACCCAGTTGCCTGCAGTGAACAGACACTCCAGGGGTTTGCACCTGCCTGAATCGCAAGGAAGTCTGCCAGGTCCCCACAGACTGAAGCTATCTAGCAGGAGGAGATGGGGCCTGACATCTTTGAGTGTTTGATGCAGGTGATGGGAAGGAGGTGTTCACTCAGGCTTAGCCCCGTCCCTGATGGATGCTGCTAACAGAACAGAACAGAACAGACAACTTTGTGAGGTTCTGTCTCTGTTCCTGTCGTCGCCTACAGAAGACGGGCTATTTTGAGTTCAAACGTCTTTGCTGCTGGAGAATTGCATCTGAACACCTCTCTAGGTCGGCCCCGCCCTGGAGGCTTCCCGGGTTTGTGAGCCGTGTCACCGGTGGCCTCCTCTGGTTGTCCAAGGAGACAGGGGGTTTGGCCTCAGAATATCCAGAAGTGAGCGTTCTGCCGTCAAACAAAAAACGGCTGTTTATCTACCTCCAGGGAACTGCTGCTCTGGTGTGGGCACTCAGGCGACCCATTACTCCTCTGTCCCGCACCCCAGAGTCAGCACTGAGCGGCCGCAGTTTGTGCTGGGTCCACACCCCTCAAGAGATCCCCCAAGAATCAGAACTCTTGGGGGATGGGCCCCCTGACCCCGATTGGGAGTGGGGGTGGGAAGCTAGAGTTTCATTCAAGTTTTACGCAATACTACGGTCCGGGGAGGGCTCCTGCACTGCACCGCAGGGAAGTGCTGCCAAGGCTTGATTTCCCCTCAGCAGAGTGCCCTCTCCTCGCTCACGTATCCCAGAGTCAGCGCTGACCTGACGCAGCTCAGGCACTGTGCACTCCCCTCGAGAAATCATCCAAGGAGCCGAACTCCTGGGGGATAGGCCCTCAGACCCGGAGTGAGAGTAGTGGTTCTCAGATCTCAGCGGGGAGGCCAGAATCTTATTCAGTCTTGGGCCCCGTATGCCCGGGGAGGGTTGCTGCACCACACCGCAGGGAAGTGCCGCGAGGCGTGACTCCCCCTCATCCCGGTGCCCTCTCCTCACTTGCGCGCCTCAGAGTCAATGCTGAACAGTCGCAACTCGGGGACTGTCCACTCCCCTTGAGAAATCACCCAAGGATCCGAAGTCCTGGGGGACAGGCCTCCAGACCTCAGTGGGCGGGAGGGGAGCGCTGGGGTTTCAGGGTTGCCAGCAAAGAATTCCCAAAGTTTTATTCAGTTTTATGCCCGGCAGGAGAACGCCATGGCACCCCAGTAGGGGAGGTAGGTCCAGTTTTTAGAAGGTCTCTCCCTGGAGTGTAGTGGGAGGGCCTTTAATTTCTGCCCGCTTATTCAATTGTGGGGCTCTTGAGCCGGTCTCATGGGGGAGGGTGACTCCCGTCCACTTGGTGGTGGATTTTGTACCTTTAGTTTGCGTCCTTGTGATCACAACTTGCCTCAGCAGTGTTGATGTGCGTTCTTCAGCCTTCTCTCTTGGTGAGGCTCAAGTCCACCAGGATACTTACTAAATTCTTGTCCCTTAACTCTCATTCTGGATGGGAGCCTTTGTTGAAAGCTGGCTTCAGTCCGCCATCTTGTCTCCCCCTCCGATGTTGTGGATTGTTCTTTTGTTTTTTAAGTTCAACCTATTCCATACAGATCCTTTTTCTTTCTCAATTTTTCTAGTTTAATTATAATTTCCCATTGCTGCCTATTTCAATAATTAGAACTTCATTTTTGTTAGTGTTTCTACCGCTATTATTTGGTTTTTGCAGCCAATTTTATCCCGCAAAGTTTTCTGTTTGCTTGTTTTGGTTTGATTTATAGCATTTTTGTCTTTCCTCTCTACTTGGTGGAGGTGGGGTACTGTGTCTGATGAGGTTAACAAAGAGCTGCTGACCTCAAGGGAACCACCAAACAGGGCACCCCCAGAAGGTGGGGTATATTTAAGGTTGTATCAAAGTACCCTACTGTACACCAATATTGCTCTCTTTCCCTCTTTCTGTGCCTCTCTTCTTTTTGTCAATATTCCTTTTACCCACCCGCTCTCCTTTCTCTATTTTTCTTTTTTTTTCTTATCACTCGGTCCTCCTTTCTTTCATCCCTTTTTTGCTCTTAAACCATCTCACCCTACTGGTCCTGTAACCCTTAGTCCACAGGCACGAGAACTTAAAGAGCAAGAGGAAGTGAAAGGAAAATTAGGGCAAGGAAACAGATAAAAGAAATCACCCATGAGGAAGAATCAGCAGAAAACTCCAGGCAACATGAAGAACCAGTCCAGAACAAACCTGCCAGAGGACCATGAGGTAGCTACTGCAGAGGATTCCACCTATACAGAAAAGATAGGAATGACAGAAAGGGAATTTAGAATACACATGTTGAAAACAATGAAAGAAATGATGGAAACAATGAAGGAAACTGCTAATAAAGTGGAAAATAACCAAAAGGAAATCCAAAAACAGAATCAAATCAGAGATGAACGATATGAAGAATATAAAAAGGATATAGCAGAGCTGAAGGAAATGAAACAGTCAATCAGGGAACTTAAAGATGCAATGGAAAGTATCAGCAACAGGTTAGACCATGCAGAAGAAAGAATTTCAGAGGTAGAAGACAAAGTTTTTGAGATAACTCAGATAGTAAAAGAGGCAGAAAAGAAGAGAGAGAAAGCAGAACGTTCACTGTCAGAATTATGGGACTATATGAAGCGTTCCAACATACGAGTTATAGGAATTCCAGAAGGGGAAGAAGAATGCCCCAGAGGAATGGAAGCCATACTAGAGAATATTATAAAAGAAAATTTCCCAAATATCACCAAACATTCTGACACACTGCTTTCAGAGGGCTATCGGACCCTAGGTCGCCTCAACTCTAACCGAGCTTCTCCAAGACACATTGTGATGAACCTGTCCAAAGTCAAGACAAAAGAAAAGATTCTGCAAGCTGCCAGGAGTAAGCACCAGTTGACCTACAGGGGCAAATCCATCAGATTGACCGCAGACTTCTCTAGTGAAACTTTTCAAGCAAGAAGACAATGGTCATCTACCTTTAATCTACTTAAACAGAACAATTTCCAGCCCAGAATTCTGTACCCTGCTAAGCTGAGCTTCAAAATTGACGGAGAAATCATATCATTTACGGATATAGAAACATTGAGGAAATTCGCCACAACAAGACCAGCTCTACAGGAAATACTTCAACCTGTTCTGCACACTGACCACCACAATGGATCAGCAGCAAAGTAAGAACTCAGTAATTAAAAGACAGAACCAAACGTCCACACTGATGCAAAAGATAAAACTAAGCAATGGACTCTCACCAAATAAGACGAATAGAATTCTACCACACTTATCAATTATCTCAATAAATGTTAATGGCTTGAATTCCCCACTGAAGAGACATAGATTGGCTGACTGGATTAAAAAACACAAGCCATCCATTTGCTGTCTGCAAGAAACACACCTGGCTTCAAAAGACAAATTAAAGCTCCGAGTCAAGGGTTGGAAGACAATTTTTCAGACAAATGGAATTCAGAAGAAAAGAGGAGTTGCAATCTTATTTTCAGATACATGTGGATTTAAAGCAACTAAAGTCAAAAAAGACAAAGATGGTCACTTTATATTGGTCAAGGGAAAAATACAACAAGAAGACATTTCAATTCTAAATATCTATGCACCCAATTTAAATGCTCCCAGATTCTTGAAACAGACCTTACTCAGTCTGAACAATATGATATCTGATAATACCATAATAACAGGGGACCTTAACACTCCTCTCACAGAGCTGGACAGATCCTCTAAATAGAAATTAAACAAGGATATAAGAGACTTAAATGAGACCCTAGAACAACTGTGCTTGATACACGCATATAGAACACTCCATCATAAAGATAAAAAATATACATTCTTCTCATCACACCATGGAACATTCTTCAAAATTCATCATACCTGGGACACAAAACAAATATCAACAGAATCAAAAGAATTGAAATTTTACCTTGTATCTTCTCAGACCATAAGGCACTAAAGGTGGAACTCAACTCTAACAAAAATGCTCGACTCCACCCAAAGGCATGGAAACTAAACAATATTCTGTTGAATAAGAGATGGGTGAAGGAAGAAATAAAACAGGAAATCATTAACTTCCTTGAGCATAACAACAATGAAGACACAAGCTACCAAAACCTGTGGGATACTGCAAAAGCAGTTTTGAGAGGAAAATTCATCGCTTTAGATGCCTACATTCGAAAAACAGAAAGAGAGCACATCAACAATCTCAGAAGAGATCTTATGGAATTGGAAAAAGAAGAACAATCTAAGCCTAAACTCAGCAGAAGAAAACAAATCTCGAAAATCAAATCAGAGATCAATGAAATTGAAAACAAAAGAATCATTCAGAAAATTAATGAAACAAGGAGTTGGTTTTTTGAAAAAATAAATAAAATAGATAAGCCATTGGCCAGACTAATGAGGAATAGAAAAGTAAAATCTCTAGTAACCTCAATCAGAAATGATAAAGGGGAAATAACAACTGATCCCACAGAGATACAAGAGATCATCTCTGAATTCTACTAGAAACTCTATGCCCAGAAATGTGACAATGCGAAAGAAATGGATCAATATTTGGAATCACACCCTCTCCCTAGACTCAGCCAGGAAGAAATAGACCTCCTGAACAGACCAATTTCAAGCACTGAGATCAAAGAAACAATAAAAAATCTTCCAACCAAAAAATGCCCTGGTCCAGATGGCTTCACTCCAGAATTCTATCAAACCTTCAAGGAAGAGCTTACTCTTCGTCTGCAGAAATTATTCCAAAAAATTGAGAAAGAAGGAATCTTCACCAACACATTCTATGAAGCAAACATCACCCTGATAACAAAACCAGGAAAAGACCCAAACAAAATGGAGAATTTCAGACCAATCTCACTCATGAACATAGACGCAAAAATTCTCAACAAAATCCTAGCCAATAGATTACAGCTTATCATCAAAAAAGTCATTCATCATGATCAAGTAGGCTTCATCCCAGGGATGCAAGGCTGGTTTAACATATGCAAGTCTATAAACGTTATCCACCATATTAACAGAGGCAAAAATAAAGATCATATGATCCTTTCAATAGATGCAGAAAAAGCATTTGATAAAATCCAGCATCCTTTTCTAATTAGAAAACTGAGTATAGGCATAGGTGGCACATTTCTAAAACTGATTGAAGCTATCTATGACAAACCCACAGCCAATATTTTACTGAATGGAGTAAAACTGAAAGCTTTTCCTCTTAGAACTGGAACTAGACAAGGTTGTCCTCTGTCACCTTTACTATTCAACGTAGTGCTGGAAGTTCTAGCCAATACAGTTAGGCAAGACAAGGAAATAAAGGGAATCCAAATGGTAGCAGAGGAGGTCAAACTCTCCCTCTTTGCTGATGACATGATCTTATACTTAGAGAACCCCAAAGACT
Organism: Nycticebus coucang; assembly: GCF_027406575.1. NCBI lineage: Eukaryota > Metazoa > Chordata > Mammalia > Primates > Lorisidae > Nycticebus > Nycticebus coucang. Next base: position 76,494,970 of record NC_069793.1, read on the forward strand.
CAACCACAAGACTCCTAGAAGTCATCAAAAAATACAGTAATGTTTCAGGATATAAAATCAATGTCCACAAGTCAGTAGCCTTTGTATACACCAATAACAGTCAAGATGAGAAGCTAATTAAGGACACAACCCCCTTCACCATAGTCTCAAAGAAAATTAAATACCTAGGAGTATACCTAACGAAGGAGGTGAAGGGCCTCTATAAAGAAAACTATGAACTCCTCAGAAAGGAAATAGCAGAGGATATTAACAAATGGAAGAACATACCATCCTCATGGATGGGAAGAATCAACATTGTTAAAATGTCTATACTTCCCAAAGCAATCTACCTATTCAATGCCATTCCTATCAAAATACCAACATCGTACTTTCAAGATTTGGAAAAAATGATTCTGCATTTTGTGTGGAACCGGAAAAAACCCCGTATAGCTAAGGCAGTTCTCTGTAACAAAAATAAAGCTGGGGGCATCAGCATACCAGATTTTAGTCTGTACTACAAAGCCATAGTGCTCAAGACAGCATGGTACTGGCACAAAAACAGAGACATAGACACTTGGAATCAAATTGAAAACCAAGAAATGAAACTAACATTTTACAACCACCTAATCTTTGATAAACCAAACAAGAACATACCTTGGGGGAAAGACTCCCTATTCAATAAATGGTGTTGGGAGAACTGGATGTCTACATGTAAAAGACTGAAACTGGACCCACACCTTTCCCCACTCACAAAAATTGATTCAAGATTAATAAAGGACTTAAAATTAAGGCATGAAACAATAAAAATCCTCAAAGAAAGCATAGGAAAAACACTGGAAGATATTGGCCTGGGGAAAGACTTCATGAAGAAGACTGCCATGGCAATTGCAACAACAACAAAAATAAACAAATGGGACTTCATGAAACTGAAAAGCTTCTGTACAGCTAAGGAGACAATAACCAAAGCAAAGAGACAACCTACACAATGGGAAAGGATATTTGCATATTTTCAATCAGACAAAAGCTTGATAACTAGGATCTATAGAGAACTCAAATTAATCCACATGAAAAAAGCCAACAATCCCTTATATCAATGGGCAAGAGACATGAATAGAACTTTCTCTAAAGACGACAGACGAATGGCTAACAAACACATGAAAAAATGTTCATCATCTCTATATGTTAGAGAAATGCAAATCAAAACAACCCTGAGATATCATCTAACCCCAGTGAGAATGGCCCACATCACAAAATCTCAAAACGGCAGATGCTGGCATGGATGTGGAGAGAAGGGAACACTTTTACACTGCTGGTTGGACTGCAAACTAGTACAACCTTTCTGGAAGGAAGTATGGAGAAACCTCAAAGCACTCAAGCTAGACCTCCCATTTGATCCTGCAATCCCATTACTGGGCATCTACCCAGAAGGAAAGAAATCCTTTTATCATAAGGACACTTGTACTAAACTGTTTATTGCAGCTCAATTACAATCGCCAAAATTTGGAAACAGCCTAAATGCCCACTGACCCAGGAATGGATTAACAAGCTGTGGTATATGTATACCATGGAATACTATTCAGCCATTAAAAAAAAATGGAGACTTTACATCCTTCGTATTAACCTGGATGGACGTGGAAGACATTATTCTTAGTAAAGCATCACAAGAATGGAGAAGCATGAATCCTATGTACTCAATTTTGATATGAGGACAATTAATGACAATTATGGTTATTGGGGGGGAAACAGAAGGAGGGAAGGAGGGAGGTGGGTGGGGCCTTGGTGTGTGTCACACTTTATGGGGGCAAGACATGATTGCAAGAGGGACTTTACCTAACAATTGCAATCAGTGTAACCTGGCTTATTGTACCCTCAATGAATCCCCAACAATAAAAAAAAAGTAAAATAAAAAAGAATTAATCAGTTAAAAAAAATTGACTAATGATGACAGTCAATGATAAAAAATTATCTAATGAGAGACTATCAGAGTCCTCAAACTTTTTTAACAGGGGGCCAGTTTACTGTCCCTCAGACCGTTGGAGGGCCAGACTATAGTTTAAAAAAAAAACTATGAACAAATTCCTACGCACACTGCACATATCTTATTTTGAAGTAAAAAAACAAAATGGGAACAAATACAATCACATTGCCACATGTGTCCCACAGGCCATAGTTTGAGGACCCCTTGAAAAATCCTAGAAGAAAGTATAGGAAAACTCTTGATTGATATAGGCCTGGGGAAAGATTTTATGAAGAAGACTCCAATGGCAATTGCAGCAACAACAAAAATAAATAAGTGGTACTTAATTCAACTTAAAAGCTTTTGCACAGCTACAGATACAAAAATTAAAGCAAATAGACAACTGTCAGAATGGGGGAAAATATTTGCATGTTATAAATATGACAATGAGTTGATAACTACAATCTACAGAGAACTCAAATTCATCAACCAAAAAAAAAAAAAATGGGAGCAAACAATCCCATCTACCACTGGACAAGAGATAAACAGAACCTTTTCTGAAGAAGACAGATGAATGTCCAACAAACGTGAAAAAATGTTTATTATCCTTAGTTTTCAGAGAGATGCAAACCAAAATCACCTTGAGATATCACCTAACTCCAATGAGAATAGTCTACATTACAAAATCCAAAGCTGCAGATGATGGTGTGGATATGGAGGAAAGGGGACACTTTTACACTGTTGGTGGGATTGCAAACTAATACAACCTGTTTGGAAAGAAGTATGGAGAATCTTCAAAACAGTAAAAATAGACATTCTGTTTCATATCTCAATCCTATTACCACATATCTACCCAGAAGAAAAGAAAATCATTTCGACATAAGGACATTTTTATTTGGATGTTTATAGCAGCTCAATTCATAATTGCCAAGATGTGGAATCAACCCAAGTGCCCATCAACACATAAATGGATTAATAAGCTGTGGCATATGTATACCATGGAATACTATTCAGCCATAAAAAGATGGAGACTTTAGATCTTTTGTATTAACATGGATGGAGTTGAAGACCATTCTACTTAGTAAACTATCGCAATAATGGTAAAGCAAATATCCAATGTATTCAATTCTAATATAAAACCAAACTCATGCCCACACAAGAGAAAAGCACAATTAAACTTGAATGGGGTTGGGGGGAAGGGAAGAGGAAAAGGAGAGAATGGAGGGGGGTTGTGTACTCTCAACTAACAGGCACAATGTAACTGCATATGGAACACTTCCTGGGTGAGGGACACAACTACAATTTGGACTTTACCTTACAAATCCAATAAATATAACCAATCTTCTGTGTCCTCATATTAATCTGAAATTTTAAAAAATCAAATAAAAATGTACAAACTGAGAAATACATTTGTTGAACGAAAAAATTCATTAGAGGCTCTCAACAGCATAATGGATCAATCAGAGGAAAGAATTGGTCAACCTGAAAACAGGCTAATTTCAATTACAATTAGAGAAAAAAAGAAATAGTAATGAAAATATAAACTCTCTTCTTCCAGATAAACAAAAGCTAAGAGAATTTACCACTACCAAACTCATCTTACTAAAAATACTTAAAGGTCATTCTTCAATATGAAGAAAACACACACACACACAAAACCTAATGTGCAAAAAGAAAATATTTGAAGATATAAAACCCACCAGTAAAATTCAGTACAAAGACAACCACAAATGCTCCAATACTATCACTGTGGTGTGTAATCTATTCCTAACTCTAATCTGAAGCCTAAAAGACAAATCTATCAAAAACAATAACTACAGAAACTAGTTAGAAATTAGGTAATATAAACACACGTAAATTGAAACAACAGAAACTCAAAATGTAGGAGAATGAAATTAAAGTGTAAAGGATTTTTTAATGTTTTCTTTGTTTCTATTCTTTTTTTGTGATCTAAAATAAGGTGTAATTGCTTTAAAATAACCTGTTATGTATATGATATCACATATATATATGCATTGAAGAATCTATAATTGATCAATAGACACTAAGCTCTTTTACTGCATGATACATTTGTCTGTATAAATATATATATATGTATTGAAGAAATATGAACTTATTTATGATGATTTAAAGAACTGTAAATTTTTATGTAAGATAATGGTGCTGTGATTATATTTTAACAGCTGAAGTATGCATAACTAAAATGATATAACTAAATAAAATAACCAGTAAAGAAATGAATTTTAAGTTCGTAGTACTTCAAAATAATTCTATGGTGGAGGATAGATAATGAGAAAATAAATGACACCTTATCGTCCATGTAATAATTACTGTTAAAAATGGTTGGTAGCTACTCAGAGGTTCATAATATATTTTCTTCACTTATGCATAAGCTTGGCATTTTATAAAGCAAAATTAGCAAAGAAGAATAAATGCTTTTAGAAGACCTTTAATAAAGCATTCTGAAGTTCCATAGTAAACTATAAAGTTATATAATAGTATTTTACCTTGAAAAACTCTATTATATAAATTATGCCAGATTTAATCCTTGCATATAGTATTTAAGTTTTATAAAAAAAACTTTAATGTATTTTTTCTTAATAAACATGTAAAATTTGATATTCAATTTGAAGTCTATTGTATTGTCAACTTTTTTCCAGAACATTCCTCTTCTTCTTACATGCATTTTAAATTTATGGGTAATTAAATTATGTTTTGGCCATAGTCAAAGATAGTCACTTCATAAATAATTATTTAACACCACCTACATGCCAAATACAAGTACAATATATGAATAAGGCATAGCTCCTAGCCTTAAGAAATGTATCATTCAGTGATAGAGCTTAGTGTCTATTAGTCAATTATAAATTTAGTTATTGTAATAACTGTGTTGAGCATGTCCCTAAAATCTCACAGCTATAACCTGAAAAGATGGTATTAATAGGACTTAGCTATGAGAATTAAATGAAATGTCATCTTTTAATGAAACTCATGGATAGCAGCCATTCAGATATCTTTAGAAAACTTCTGAAAGCATGTGTATGGCAATTTAAACCTATGACCATTACAGAGATAGATTTGGAAATATTTAGGGTATTTCTCAGGCTACTTTTATGTAAAAGGTGATATTTTAACTCAACTAGACATCCCTACGAATGCTGAAAATTAAACAGTGAAGAATGCTACATTCCAAATTTAGTTAGAACATATTTGGAAAAGTTGATGGCTTTAGTTCAAGTATAGTAAGGAATACATTTTCACATATTTTTAAAGAATTAAAATAAAGTTTTAATTTAAAGTTTGATAACTTTATTATTCCAATTGTTCCAAATTCTATATAATATAGAATTACAGAATTTAATACTACATCTCTAGCCCCCTGTGTGCTTTTTGTTTTTTTCTTTAAAATAACTGGAGGCATTTTAGGTTTAAAAAAAAAAAAAGTCCTCAGCTTGTTGATTTTGAAGCATCACAATTCAGAGTGATTCATTTCAGCTGTGAATAAGGAATGTCACCAAACTAGTGAGATGGCCTGAACCACTTTAGAAATTAAGGGACTGGCTGTGATATATGGGTGCCTCTTTCATACATCTATAATTGAAATGACAATTTATTTCCAATCATTTCAAGTATGGTAATTATAAAGCATCATCATTGCCTGTTTAACATTCTTGCAGGAAGCTGTCAAATGAATGCTAGCCAGGGACCAATATTTTGCAACTGAGAATCATGGGCAAAATATGAAAAAATACAAAAAGGCCTGCTTTGTTTTTCAATGCCAGAGCCTTTGCCAAGATGGGCAGAATCAAATAAGGCAAGAAAGCTGCTCAGGGAATTTTTAAGTCATAGAAGTTTCTTTGAAACATATCAACATTTAAAAATGTGCAGAGAAGGAAAACAAAGACTAACAGCAGGCAATTGTTGTACTGATTCAATGATGACGTTTCAATAGGCATTCCTGGAGAAGGTCTGACTCATTGCCAGGCCTTCTGACAGACACTGAAGACAGTGAAATAAAAACGCAACAATGCCCCAAAACATATGAAGAATGGTATTACCATGGTGAGAGGCACTCGTGCACTGCACACCAGGAGAGTACTTTAAAATGGATACTATTTTGCTGGATACTATTGTTTTCATTTCCAATCTGGTAATGCAAAAGCATAGATGTGTGAAAGGAGTATTTACCAAAATTCTCTCATAATTCTGGAAACCAAAAAGAGTTTGAAAATTTGAGTTCAAGCAAAATTTTAAAGAAAGAATTATTTAGGCAAATCTATGAGTACTTCTGCAGACTTTGATGCTGCCTCCCTTTGCTCTCGTGACCACTCCTTGCCTTAACCTCTGTTGATATTCACTTATGTCAGTTTGCCTCTACTTCAAAAAATTTTAAATCAGGGCAAGAAACATGTCTTATTCATTGAGGTCTCCTCAATGTCAATCACAGTAGAGCGTTATAACAGAAATGCAATAATTGAGCAAACAGTCAAGTAGTAAGTTCATAAATGAAATTTGTTTCTGTAACTCATCAGTTTTTTTCATCCTATTTCTATCACTTAAACAAAATCTTCAGTCTATATGCCCTCCATTTTATGAAGGATTAACTCTTCCCAAAACACCAAAAAAAAAAGAAAGAAAGAAAAATTATTGTATTACACAAAACTTTCCCTAATGTTTTTGTTTATTCTATATTGTTTAAAGAATAAAATATCACCTCTTTAATGTGGTATTCAGGACCCTGAACAATTCTTTGTGATCTACCTCTATAACCTTACAACAACAAATGTGCAATAAATGTCATAAGAAGCAATTAATAGTAAGTGGGTTTTTTTGAGTTATTCTATGTGTAAAATTAGAGTTTCAATTCATCAAATATTTACTGCCGGGTCCTCTGGCAGTCACAGGTGAGGAAAGATCAGGGCCAGCCCTACCTCATACCAGGGGCTGAGCAGGATTGCGAGTGTCAGCGGCTTGAAGAAAACAACACGGAGCTGGGAGGCTGTCGAAGCAGGATCTCACCTTTATTGTAACACGCTGCAATATTTATACACTTCGGCTAGGGGGCAAAGGGCGGAAGCAGGAAGGAGGGGGTAGGTAAAATGAGGTGACAGGCTTCAAGCCAATAAAATCTAATCCTATCACCTGTATCCAGGCAGAGGCTGTTTCAGGTCGGGTCTTGCTGAGTCACTCCTATGCAGAAGTGCACCAACAGCACCAACTCGACTCAGGCTTAGGAAGTTCCTCTAGGCCTCAAGTAGACCTTGCCCATGCGAGAAGGCCCAACAACTACCCCTTTTGTTTTTGTACAATACTACAGTTACTGGCTATACATAGTCCCTGTCTCAGGTTGTCCACTCTCACACTCTCAGTCTTACCCGTCATCGGGATGCAAACATCTGAGGTTTGGTCCCTGTCTTAGGTTGACTGATTGCAGAGGGAACTTACCTGTCACTGGGCACTATGACATCAGTTTATGGGAAACCTCTCCATGTCCTGTATTAGGTTGTCCCAGTTCGTCTGGGATCTTACCCATCATGGGAAACACGGAGGGAAGGGGTCATTGGTCAGAGTCAGCCTCTCAGTTAATGAGTCCGTGGTAGTGAACCTCGACCTGATTTAAATGTATTGCCTCTATTCTACTTTGAATGAACCAGGTGATTTTATTAATAATGCAAGGTCCAAAAACAAGAAGTCACATGAGTGATACAAGGGGCCAAGTAAGGGGAGGAAATAGGGTAACAAGCCATGTAGACCAGTCCATAAAGGATTTTCAAGGAGTTCCTTCTTCCTCCTTTCTAAGTTTTCTTGGAGGGCTCTAATTTTGTTTTGGATGATTCCAGATTTATTAGCATAAAAACAGCATTTCTCCTGTAAAAATAAACAAATGCCTCCCTTTTTGGCAGTTAATAAATCTAACCCCCGTCTACTTTGTCACACTACTTCAGCTAGTGAATCAAGCTGTTGTTGTAAATCAAGAATGGTACTTGATAGGAGCTGAACATCATTGATTAATTGAAGAGAGAGTTTTTGATGGAATTGGACAGTAAGGCCCAGTCCTGTGGCTCCCGTAGCCACTCCTACGGTGATCCCTAACCCAACAAGGAGAGGGATCATGTGAATTGCTCTCTTGGCCCTCCCCCCAATGTGGTCAAACATCAGGATGAGGAGGGGCTCGGTTCCAGGAATGATATCTACATCAGGTGTTAACAGGGCATAAGCACACAAACCTGTCCAATTGACTGGCAAAAAACTATAAGCTAATCCTCCCCCGCAAACAAAAACCATGCTGAACAGGGGGCAAAACGGGCCATCACCTTCTGGAGTAGAATTTGAAAAACAGTACAAAAGGGGGACTTGTCCAAGATCGACTCTGGACACATTTGGGTAAGGGCTGGCCCAAACACATGTTCCTGGAAACGAGGGGTAAGCTTGTATTTGAATAGGGGGTACCAATGTACAATTGAAAGCTGCACTAGAATAGTTGCCAATGGATGAATTAGTGATTATAGCTATGGGTCGAGGGGGACCAGCACATAAACACAACCAACAATCTTCAGCGAGGGTGGGAGCTATACTATTTAAAAGGGAAAAGGTGAGACTAAGGACATCCTCAGTAAGGGGGTAAAGGGCCAAATTGCCTTGCCTCTTGGGTAAAACTAATGGGTGATAACTGAGCTTAGGGTATCTGGACTTAAGAGCCTGTTCTATCATCTTTTGGACACTAGCTTTCCAGGTGTCGTCCTGTACCCCCCCACCCCCCGTCCGTGTACCCGATGGGCGCCTCTAAATTCCAGCATACAGTTTGTCCAGCATTCCCAGGACAGGAAGCAGTAGCTAAGTTGCCTGTCCCTGTGGATGAACTAGGGGCCCCTGCTTGTTTTCTGACAGTTGGGTTTGGTTGTTAGAGGTGCACTGCTGGGCCTGATCATAACAGGTGGCATGCATAGTCAAGTGGAATACAGTGCATTCAGGTGGGCAAGGACCTGGCCTCCCTTCCACTGAGGGTATAATCTTCGGTTTAGGCACACAGTACAGCCGGTGGTAGCACCTGTAGGTTGTGCTACAAGGTGGTGATATGCTAACTTGTCTCCACAGTCAACTGTGGAGAGTGTCTGGCCTAATCCTACTAATCCAGCTAGGAGGACAGAAACTGTTCCTGTGGAACAGCCACAAGGATTACCGTACGTCCTCTGCAGGAGTGCTTTGTCAGCAGCGGTATCATCAAGCCCCTCCTCACTGGGGTGGATGAACGTCATCAATACGGAGAGGAACAAAGGTGTCAGCATCCACATCCTCATTGTGAGCAGTATCTGGGGGGAAAAAGGGGGGGTCTCAGGGGTGTCAGACTCCCTGGACGAAGGGTGATCAGTGTGTTCCAGCTGGGGCAAATATTTGAGATCGCGTGCCGGAATCCAAATAGGTCTGTTTTCAGTTTGTGGGAAAACACACCCAAATCCTCTCCCTGCTGTAAGCAGGGGGTCCAGGCCTCTCCATGCTCCTGTGAGCGGGTCCCGCCATCTGACCCAAATGGAGCTGTAGGTGACTGCAGAAGACCAGTGCTTTTGAAATGGAGAGAGATGTGAGTCATCTCTGGAAAAATTCAAAATATTTAATGTGAATAATGCCTTCTTGAGTTAATCATGTGGGGGTATTGACTCCCCCTTTTGTTTTTGTAATTGGCTCTTAAGGGTTTGGTTGAATCTTTCTATGATTGCTTGTCCTTGGGGGTTATAGGGTATACCAGTGGAGTGAGAAATTTTCCAAGTTTGGAGAAAAGTAGTAAAAGGTTTACTTGTGAAGCAGGGACAGTTATCGGTTTTGATTTGGTTGGGCAGGCCTAATGTGGCAAAACATTGGAGCATATGGCTTATAGCATGTTTACTTTTTTCTCCTGCATGTGCCGATGCCCAGCAGGCATGGGAAAAAGTGTCGATAGAAACAAAAATATATTTTAATTTTCCAAAAGGGGCATAATGAGTGACATCTATTTGCCAGAGGTGGTTAGGCCAGAGGCCCCGTGGGTTGGTCCCTGTGGGTTGAAGTGGGGTAACTTGAAGAAAAGGTTGGAAAGATTGACAGGTGCAAACGATCTTTTTTAAGTCTTTAGGGGGAACCTGGGGGTATTTATGTTTTAGTCCTCTCCAGTTGGTATGAGTGAGTTGATGGAAATGAGTGGCTTCTATAACTATATTACATTGGGGTTGAGAAGCTAATTGATCGACTAATTTATTGCCAGTTGTTAAGAATCCTGGTAGACTCTGATGTCCTCGGAGATGTTGTATATAGATAGTATTAGAGCTTTGTTTGAGTAAAGTTCTAGCTTGGATCATTAAGGGAGAAATGGGGTTGGAGTCTAATCTAATATGAGCTTCTACTAATTGGGGTAGAAGGTTCACAACATAGAGGCTATCTGAAAATAAGTTGAAAGGTTCAGTGACGGCATTCAATGCCTTTACTGCAAAGAGTTCTTTGAACAGAGCTGATCCTTCACGTTCTTGTAAAAGGGACTTTGAAGGTGTGGGCTCTTGTGCTTGGAGCAGGGGTGGATAAATAATTACAGAAGCTCCCAGGCGCCCCCCCCCCGTCCATGAAAATAGTGAGGAAATTAGGGTTAGGGTGAGCAAGGAATAATCGGGGAGGCTTCCAAGTTAATTGGGAGAAAGAGTTCATCCACTTATAGGGTCCGTAGTGACAGCCAATTTGGCCAAGGAATCCTTCAAGTGCCAATGCAATTCTGTTGTTATTCCTGTGGAGTCAGGAAAAGTCAGTGGCCCTATATGGGGTAATGATGAAATGGGATTCAATACCGAATAACCTGACTGCTGTGTCTCTTCCCTTAATGATGCAGTCAGCTATTTGATTGATCATGGAATACACTCTGGGGACCCCTCCCACTGAAAGATGGATCCAGTAGATAGGCTCCCTTTCTTGGGCCAGAAGGGCAGTGCATAAAGTTTCCCCTGGGAAAAGATAAAGAGTAAGAGGGACGTGGGGATCAAATATCTTGAGGGAGACTTTATGTATGGATTGTTGGATTTTTATGAGGATAGATAAACAGTGGGGTGGGACTGTAATTTGAGAGGCCAAACACGGCCTCTAAGGAGATCGAATAGGGCAATTAACTCTTCTGTAGAAATGGGAATCCAAGGTTGGAGCCAATTAATCTCCCCCAATAACCTCTGGAGTTGGGGTAAGGTATAAATGTTTTGAAAGACTAGCTGGGGCTTAATGGGGGAAATAGAATCTAAAGAAAGGATAGATCCTAAGATTTTGAAAGGGGGGACAGTTTGTATTTTTTCCGGTGCGACTTGGAAGTTATTTTGTTGGAGAATGTTGAGACATTTAGTGGTAAATTCCTGGAGGCCATGTGGAGTAGAATTTCTTGTGATGATATCATCCATATAAATATAGAATAATACATCTGGGTGTTCTATTAATGGGGTAAAAATATGTGTTAAATAGTATTGGCAAATAGTATTGGCAATTAGCCATCCCTTGGGGTAACACTGTCCACTCAAACCTTAAATCTGGCTTCTGAAAATTAGTTGAGGGTACGGAAAAAGCAAATTTTTCAGTGTTGTTAGGGTGAAGGGGGATGGAAAAGAAGCAGTCTTTAATATCGATGATGGTTAGGTGGTAAGTTGACGGAATTGCTGGGATCCAGGGAAGGCCCCTCTGGGGGTTCCAAAAGGGATCATTCTATCATTTATTTTTCTAAGGTCTTGTAAAAACCTCCAGGAACCACTGGGCTTCTTAATAACGAAAACAGGGGAATTCCAAGGACTAGTAGAAGGTTTTAGGTGTCCTTGATCTATTTGCTGTTTGATTAACACAAACAGTTGTTGGAGTTTATTCGTAGGAAGAGGCCACTGCTCTACCCACACAGGGTTTCTGGGTATCCACTGCATTTGGAATACCGGGGGATGAGCAGTGGCCCTTAGGGTTGGGGGTGAACCCCGGGAAAAAATTGTGTAATTGGTTCAGGGAGCGAATTATGTGTTAGATTGGGCTGGCTTTTATGTTGTTGTTGAGGCGGCTGCTTGATTCTGTCATGGTTTGAAAGGTTGTCATAAAGAACCTTGTGGTCAGTGGTAATACATGCTTCAGCTTTGCCTAAAATATCTTGACCCAGAAGGTTGGCGGTTAAGCCACGGACTACAAGAGGGCAGATTGCTCCACTGTTTCCACTAGGGTGTACCCAGGGGAGCCAGTCAGCAGTTTCCCATGATGTAGATTGGCCACCCACCCCTACCAGGGGTGGTCCAGGAATTAGCTGCCAGGACGTGGGCACTTCTTCCTTTCTAATGACTATGTGATCCACTCCAGTATCGATGAGGAATTTAAAAGATTTGTCCCCTATCGAAACAGTCATTTTTGGTCTCAGGACGGCAATGAGAGGGATGGTCCAGTGAGCTTGGACAGGTCGGCTCCCCTTATTTAACAGGGCTGGAGACGGCCCCATTGGGAGTTTAAAGGCTCACCTTTGATATTAAATTTAGACTTACAGTGAAAACCCTTTTTAGAATGGGGGCATGGAGTCCGGGACTGTCTCCACCCGTGGAGGCGGAAGGGGCTTTAGGCTGGCTAGGGCATTCTTGCCGGAAGTGTCCATCTCTGCCACACCCAAAGCACGTCTGCTTGCCCAATGTGGGGGCTAACTGCAAGACGTTAATGAGCATTTAAAGCTCCTCCTGGTGGTTAGCCTGTAATGCGGAGACCATCGCCCTCGTGTGGTGAGACGCAGTACCAACGTCTCGGGCAGCAATAATCCATCTCTCTATGGACTGGTTTCTAAGCCCGGCACAAGCAAGCTAGGGAGTGAACGAAACGATCACGCATTTCGCCGGCAGGGAACTTGTTTTTTAAACTTTTACGGACCCTGTCAATGCACGTGGAGAGTTCCTCACTACCCTTCTCAATGATTCCTGATATGGGGGATTCTGTTGGGCCCTCATCGAGTTTTTTCCAAGCGGCTAGCCCACAGGCCCTGACCTGGTCTTGATGGGGGTGGGATGGTAGCTTGTTGGAGGCTGGTGGAAAATTGATCCGCCGTGCCACAAAGCATGCCATAGGTGGTAGGTATACGGGGTCGGGCGGCTTGGTTACATTCCCCATATACGCAACATTCTTCCTGAAAGAAAGCCATCCATTTAATGAAGGAAGGACCAGGGAGCACAGCTTTGGCAAGCTCCTTCCAGTTGCGGGCAACACAAGCTCGATGGGCTAGCCCTTCTAAGACAGTTTCTGCCCAAGGTGAATTAGGACTATACTCAGCAACTGCCTTTTTCAGGTCTTTAAGATTTTGAAGCTCCCAGGGATACCAGGCCACAGGGTGATTGCCTCCAGGATTGACATTGACCGGAAAGAGGCCAGTCATTCCGTCCCGAACCTCACTTTCCCTGATATACAGAGGAGGTGCTGATGGGGCCCAAAAGGGGTTGGTCAGGGTGATCGGAGGGTGCGGCTCCTTATGGGGCCAAGGGGCACTCCCAAATTGATCAAGAGAAGGATAAAGAGAGGGAGGCTGATTCTGTGGGGGAGTGGGGCTTACGGCTTTGGGACTCTGATCTGAGTCCCGACTGGTGTCAGGGATTTTGTTCTCTGCTCCTTGAGGGAGAGGAGCTTTGTTCGCCTCCTTGGGCAGATGGGGAGGGAAACAACCTTTCAACTCTCCCCAACAACTGTGGGGAGAGCTTCGATAGGGCAGATTTCTCCTTTTTCTATATGATCTCTCCGAATCATCCCTATCCCAAGTGTCCCAGTTGAAGAGGTTGCTCTCCGGAAGCCAGGGTGTGATCCGGAGCAAGCACACCCAGGCCTGGGAGACCTGACTATCCGAGAGGTCAAGCTCTCGACTCTTAAGCAAAACTCGAAGGGACTCTAAAGCAGGGTCAAGTTTAGAGTAAGACGGTGGAGGAGACAAGATGGCTGACTGAAGCCAGCTTTCCATAGAGGCTCCCGTCCAGAAGGAGAGTTAAAGGACAAAAATTCAGCAAGTAACCTGGTGTATTTGAGCTGCACTAAGAGAGAAGGTTGTAGAACGCATGTCAACCCCGCTGAGGCGAGCTGCGACCACAAGAATAAAAACAAAAGGTACAAAATCCATCACCAAGCAAACGGGAGTCCCCTCCCCCATGAGAACGGCTCAGAGTGCCCCACAAACAATCGGGCAGAGTTCAAAGGTCCTCCCACTACACTCCACAGGAGAGACCCTCTAAAAACTGGACCTACCTTCCCTACTAGGGTGCTACAGCATCCTTCCGCCAGGCATAAAACTGTATAAACTGTATATAGTCTCTACCTGGAATTCTGAGCTCCCAGCACTCCCCATTGCTCACACTGGGATCTGGAGGCCAGTCCGGGTTGGTCGGGGGAGAGGGGACTGCACCGGAGTGGCAGTTCCCTGAGGCACAGTGCGACAGCCATCTTTTGGTGACAATACGGCCAGGCATAAAACTGTGTAAAGCTGTGTGTGTTCTCTGCCCACAACCCCAGGCTTCCAGTGCTCCCTATGCTCCCCTCTGCTCTCACTCCAAGGTCTGGAGGCCTGTCCCCCCAGGGGTCCAGACTCTTGGGCAATTGCTCTAGGGGTGTACACAGTGCTGGGCTGCAGCCAGTCGGTGCAGACTCTGGGATACAGGAGCGGAGAGATGACGGTTGGCCGGAGGGGAGCTACACTGGAGCAACAGTTGCCTGACCCATAAGGCAGCAGCCCTCTTTTGCTAGCAATATGGCTCACTACAGAATATTCTGAAGCCACACAACCTGTCTCCCTGGGAAACCAGAGACTCTGAGTTTGCCTGAGGCAACTCCAACTTGCAAACCAGGGAAACTCCCAGGGCGGGGCTGACGCAGAAGTCCGCTTTACTAAACCTAAGATGCACCTGGCCCTCAGGGGATCGTCAGCCTATAGACAATAAAAAAGCAAAGACAAGCTGATTTGGAACTCAATTCAGCTTCTCTGCTGCAGGGGAAACGCACAGTTGTTCTGTTCTGTTCTGTCAGTAACATTAATCAGGGGCGAGACTGGACCTGAGTGAAAACCCCTCAACCTTCATCTAGTGCCCGATGTTGTCAGGCCTCACCTCCTCCTGCTGGAGAGAGGCAGAGCGCAGCGGCCTGGCAGACTTCCTTGTGATTCAGGCAGGTACAAACTCCTGGAGTACCAATTCACTACAGGCAACTGGGTCACCCAACTGCAGGGCTATCAGTGACTGGGTGTGAAGTCGTGCAAGGTGGGGAAGGAGGCAGCAACTTTCCCATACTGATTTATAGGCTGAGTGGCTTCTCCTGACTCCACACAGCACTGGAGCAAGCCACACCAGAGTAGTCACCAGACCCCTGTGATCCAGTTCCTAGAGACCTCTTAAACTCTCTCACCCGAGACATGCGCACACTGAGACAATTGATTTGGACATTTTTGAACTGAACCAATCGCCTGAGGATAAATCAGGTGGTGCCCTAGGTGCACAATGGTAGGAAGGTTTGATTTTTCCTTTCCAATTGTTTGCCAGTGGGGGGTGGGGTGACTTAATTGCTGATATTTCTCCACAGCTGAGACTTCAATCCAAAGTATCTGTTTCACTAGGGTGGAACAGAAACCAGCTGAAAACAAGACAGAACCACTTAGCCCCACCACACAAGACAGGGCCCCAGTTTCTCAGGCCACAGCACTCTACGGGCCCTCGACAAAGCCCCAGGGGAAAAAATCGGACGGAGTAAAACAAGCATGGGGCGGAATCAGCTGAAAAAATCTGGTAACATGAATAACCAGAATAGATCAACCCCCCACCCCAAGGAAAGATATGGCAGATGCAATTGAAGATCCCATTCATAAACAACTAACTGAGATGTCAGAAATTGAATTCAGAATTTGGATTGCAGACAAGATTAACAAAGTGGAATTAGGAATTCGAGGAGGAATTCAAAAGTTGTCTCAAGAATTTAACGAATTTAAAGACAAAACCAATAAAGACTTAGACACACTGAAGCAAGAATTTCCAGCCCCCCCCTTGTAATCAGAAGATGGCAGCCGAGTAACAGCTTTCTTGCATCTGGGCATTGTGAGTCTGGGGAGACAAGACTCCGGGCATCTCTGGCTGGTGGGATCTGCCTATCATCACCCCTGCGCGGATACAGGGAGTCAGTGAGAGACTTCTGGACCCCAAGAGGAGGACTAAAACAGTGGAAAACCGGCAAGTGGTCACGTGTGTTCAATCGGTCTAAACCTGCCCACAACTGTAAGTTCAGTAGCAGCGAGACTGCAAACCAGAAAGGCCATACCTGTGAACTGTTTTGGTGTCTTTGGACTTGGCACTCAGTTGAACGGCCTTGGGGAGAGCCTGAGCGGGAGTGCAGAGAACTTTGGCCTTTGTCTAGGGCCCCAGTCTGAGCCGCTGAGCCAGACGGAGCTAATGGTGTTTGGCAGTGGGTCACAGGGAGCCATTGTGAGCGATCTGACCAGTCAAGCTCTGCCCTCAGGGTTGCAGAGCTAGAATTGGGTGGGAGGTGGTAACCCAGCAACCAAGTAGCCTAAGGGCGGGGTCTGACCCGCCTTGCAGCCCTAACCCTCAGGGGCAGAGTGAGACCAGTTTTGGCACACTGGGTAAGTGGATAGCCACTTCAGCAGTGATTCCAGCGACAAGCACTTTCCTGGGAAAGCTTCTGCTCAGCAAGTGAACAAGTTCAAAGTGCCTTTTAAGTGGGCTGAAGAGAGATTTAGGGTTTCTACCTGCTGGGGTTTGAGAAATCAGCACCCTCCAGTCGTATCAGAACTGTGATTAACATCTCATACCCCAGAAGACCACGTGTTGCCCAGACAATATTCAATAACATATACATACTGTTTTGTTTGGGGTTGTGTTTTTTTTTTTTTTTTAGTTTGGTTGGGTTTTTTTTTTGTTTATTTTGATGTGTTGATGTTGTTTTGTTTTATAAATTCAACCTTTTCCATACTGATCCATTTTGTTTCTCAATTTCTCTAGTTTAATTATAATTTCAGATTGCTGTCTTTTTCAATAATTAGAACGTCATTTTTGGTAGTGTTTCTACTGCTATTATTCGGTTTTTCACCAAATTTTATCCCGTAAAGTTTTCTGTTTGCTAGTTTTGGTTTGATTTATACCATTTTTGTCTTTTCTCTCTACTGGATGAAGGTGGGGTACTGTGTCTGATCAGATAGCAAAGAGCTTCTGACCTCAAGGGAACCACCAAACTGGGTACCCCCGGAAGGTGGTTTTTTTTTAAGGATGTGTCAAAGTACCCTACTGTACACCTATATTGTTCTGTGTCCCTCTTTCGGTTCCGCTCTTCTTTTGGTCAATATTCATTTTACCCACCCCCTCTCCTTTCTCTATTTTTCTTTTTTTTCTTATCATTAGGTCCTCATTTCTTTCATCCCTTTCGTGCTCTTCAACCTTCTCACCCCTCTGGTCCTGTAACCCTTAGTCCACAGGCATGAGAACTTAAAGAGCAAGGGGAAGTGAAAGGAAAATTAGGGCAAGGAAACAGATAAAAGAAACCACTCATGAGGAAGAATCAGCAGAAAACTCCAGGCAACATGAAGAACCAGTCCAGAACAACCCTGCCAAGGGATCATGAGGTAGCTACTGCACATGATTCCACCTATGAAGAAATGTTAGGAATCACAAAAAAGGGAATTTAGAATACACATGTTGAAAACAATGAAAGAAATGATGGAAACAATGAAGAAAACTGCTAATAAAGTGGAAAATAACCAAAAGGAAATCAAAAAAGAATCAAATAAGAGATGAACAATATGAAGAATATAAAAAGGATATAGCAGAGCTGAAGGAACTGAAACAGTCAATTAGGGAACTTAAAGATGCAATGGAAAGTATCAGCAACAGGTTAGACCATGCAGAAGAAAGAATTTCAGAGGTAGAAGACAAAGTTCTTGAGATAACTCAGATAGTAAAAGAGGCAGAAAAGAAGAGAGAGAAAGCAGAACACTCACTGTCAGAATTATGGGACTTTATGAAGCATTCCAACATACGAGTTATAGGAATCCCAGAAGGGGAAGAAGAATGCCCCAGAGGAATGGAAGCCATACTAGAGAATATTATAAAAGAAAATTTCCCAAATATCACCAAAGATTCTGATACACTGCTTTCAGAGGGATATCGGACCCCAGGTCGCCTCAACTCTAACCGAGCTTCTCCAAGACACATTGTGATGAACCTGTCCAAAGTCAAGACAAAAGAAAAGATTCTGCAAGCTGCCAGGAGTAAGCGCCAGTTGACCTACAGGGGAAAATCCATCAGAGTGACGGCAGACTTCTCTAATGAAACGTTCCAAGCAAGAAGAAAATGGTCATCTACCTTTATTCTACTTAAACAGAACAATTTCCAGCCCAGAATTCTGTACCCTGCTAAGCTAAGCTTCAAAATTGACGGAGAAATCAAATCATTTATGGATATACAAACATTGAGGAAATTCGCCACAACAAGACCAGCTCTACAGGAAATACTTCAACCTGTTCTGCACACTGACCACCACAATGGATCAGCAGCAAAGTAAGAACTCAGAAATTAAAGAACAGAACCAAACCTCCACACTGAGGCAAAAGATAAAACTAAGCAATGGACTCTTACAAAATAAGATGAATAGAATAATACCAAACTTATCAATTATCTCAATAAATGTTAATGGCTTGAATTCCCCACTGAAGAGACATAGATTGGCTGACTGGATTAAAAAACACAAGCCATCCATTTGCTGTCTGCAAGAAACACACCTGGCTTCAAAAGACAAATTAAAGCTCCGATTCAAGACTTGGAAGACAATTTTTCAGGCAAAAGGAATTCAGAAGAAAAGAGGAGTTGCAAACTTCTTTTCAGATACATGTGGATTTAAAGCAACTAAAGTCAAAAAGGACAAAGATGGTCACTTTATATTGGTCAAGGGAAAAATACAACAAGAAGACATTTCAATTCTGAATACCTATGCAACCAATTTGAATGCTCCCAGATTCTTGAAACAGACCTTACTCAGTCTGAGCAATATGATATCTCATAATACCATCATAACAGGGGACTTTAACACTCCTCTCACAGAGATGGACAGATCCTATAAACAGAAATTAAACAAAGATATAAGAGATTTAGAACAACTGTGCTTCACAGACGCATATGGAACACTCCACCCCAAAGATAAAGAATGTACATTTTTCTCATCACCCCATGGAACATTCTCCAAAATTGATCATATCCTGGGACAAAAAACAAATATCAACAGAATCAAAAGAATTGAAATTTTACCTTGTATCTTCTCAGACCATAAGGCACTCAACTCTAACAAAAATGCTTGACACCACACAAAAGCATGGAAATTAAACAATCTTCTGTTGAATAACAGAAGGGTGCAGGAAGAAATAAAACAGGAAATCATTAACTTCCTTGAGCATAACAACAATGAAGACACAAGATACCAAAACCTGTGGGATACTGCAAAAGCAGTTTTGAGAGGAAACTTCATCGCTTTAGATGCCTACATTCGAAAAACAGAAAGAGAGCACATCCACAATCTCACAACAGATCTTATGGAATTGGAAAAAGAAGAACAATCTAAGCCGAAACTCATTAGAAGAAAAGAAATATCCAAAATCAAAACAGAGATCAATGAAATTGAAAACAAAAGAATCATTCAGAAAATTAATGAAACAAGGAGTTGGTTTTTTGAAAAAATAAATGAAATAGATAAACCATTGGGCAGACTAATGAAGAATAAAAAAGTAAAATCTCTGGTAACCTCAATCAGAAATGACAAAGGGGAAATAACAACTGATCCCACAGAGATACAAGAGATCATCTCTGAATACTACCAGAAACTCTATGCCCAGAAATTTGACAATGTGAAGGAAATGGATCAATATTTGGAATCACACCCTCTCCCTACACTTACCCAGGAAGAAATAGACCTCCTGAACAGACCAATTTCAAGCACTGAGATCAAAGAAACAATAAAAAATCTTCCACCCTAAAAATGCCCTGGTCCAGATGGCTTCACTCCAGAATTCTATCAAACCTTCAAGGAAGAGCTTATTCCTGTACTGCAGAAATTATTCCAAAACATTGAGGACGAAGGAAACTTCCCCAACACATTCTATGAAGCAAACATCACCCTGATAACAAAACCAGGAAAAGACCCAAACTAAAAGGAGAATTTCAGACGAATCTCACTCAGGAATATAGATGCCAAAATCATCAACAAAATCCTGGCCAATAGATAACAGCTTATCATCAAAAAAGTCATTCATCATGATCAAGTAGGCTTCATCCCAGGGACGCAAGGCTGGTTTAACATACGCAAGTCCATATAGGTTATCCACCATATTAACAGAGGCAAAAATAAAGATCACATGATCCTCTCAATAGATGCAGAAAAAGCATTTGATAAACTCCAGTATCCTTTCCTCGTTAGAACACTGAAGAGTAAAGGCATAGGTGGCACATTTCTAAAACTGATTGAAGCTATCTATGACAAACCCACAGCCAATATTTTACTGAATGGAGTAAAACTGAAAGTTTTTCCTCTTAGAACTGGAAACAGACAAGGTTGTGCTCTGTCACCTTTACTATTCAACATAGTGCTAGAAGTTCTAGCCAATACAATTAGGCAAGACAAGGAAATAAAGGGAATCCAAATGGGAGCAGAGGAGGTCAAACTCTCCCTCTTTGATGACGACATGATCTTATACTTAGAGAACCCCAAAGACTCAACCACAAGACTCCTAGAAGTCATCAAAAAATACAATAATGTTTCAGGATATAAAATCAATGTCCACAAGTCAGTAGCCTTTGTATACACCAATAACAGTCAAGATGAGAAGCTAATTAAGGACACAAATCCCTTCACCATAGTCTCAAAGAAAATGAAATACCTAGGAATATACCAAACGAAGGAGGTGAAGGACCTCTATAAAGAAAACTATGAAATCCTCAGAAAGGAAATAGCAGAGGATATTAACAAATGGAAGAACATACCATACTCATGGCTTGGAAGAATCAACATTGTTAAAATGTCTATAATTCCCAAAGCTATCTACCTATTCAATGCCATTCCTATCAAAATACCAACATCGTACTTTCAAGATTTGGAAAAAATGATTCTGCATTTTGTATGGAACCGGAAAAAACCCGTATAGCTAAGGCAGTTCTCTGTAACAAAAATAAAGCTGGGGGCATCAGCATACCAGATTTCAGTCTGTACTACAAAGCCATAGTGCTCTAGACAGCATGGTACTGGCACAAAAACAGAGACATAGACACTTGGAATCGAATTGAAAACCAAGAAATGAAACTAACATTTTACTAATCTTTGATAAACCAAACAAGAACATACCTTGGGGGAAAGACTCCCTATTCAATAAATGGTGTTGGGAGAACTGGATGTCTACATGTAAAAGACTGAAACTGGACCCACACTTTTCCCCACTCACAAAAGTTGATTCAAGATGGATAAAGGACTTAAATTTAAGGCATGAAACAATAAAAATCCTCAAAGAAAGCATAGGAAAAACACTGGAAGATATTGGCCTGGGGGAAGACTTCATGAAGAAGACTGCCATGGCAATTGCAACAACAACAAAAATAAACAAATGGGACTTCATTAAAGTGAAAAGCTTCTGTACAGCTAAGGAGACAATAACCAAAGCAAAGAGACAACCTACAAAATGGGAAAGGATATTTGCATATTTTCAATCAGACAAAAGCTTGATGACTAGGATCTATAGAGAACTCAAATTAATCCACATGAAAAAAGCCAACAATCCCATATATCAATGGGCAAGAGACACGAATAGAACTTTCTCTAAAGACGACAGATGAACGGCTAACAAACACATGAAAAAATGTTCATCATCTCTATATATTAGAGAAATGCAAATCAAAACCACCCTGAGATATCATCTAACCCCAGTGAGAATAGCCCACATCTCAAAATCTCAAAACGGCAGATGCTGGCATGGATGTGAAGAGAAGGGAACACTTTTACACTGCTGGTGGAAATGCAAACTAGTACAACCTTTTGGAAGGAAGTATGGAGAAACCTCAAAGCACTCAAGCTAGACCTCCCATTTGATCCTGCAATCCCATTACTGGGCATCTACCCAGAAGGAAAGAAATCCTTTTATCATAAGGACACTTGTACTAGACTATTTATTGCAGCTCAATTTACAATCGCCAAAATGTGGAAACAGCCTAAATGCCCACCAACCCAGTAATGGATTAACAAGCTGTGGTATATGTATACCATGGAATAATACTCAGCCATTTAAAAAAATGGAGAATTTACATCCTTCGTATTAACTTGGATGGAAGTGGAAGACATTATTCTTAGTAAAGCATCACGAGAATGGAGAAGCATGAATTCTATGTACTCAATTTTGATATGAGGACAATTAATGACAATTAAGGTTATGGGGCGGAAAGCAGAAAGAGGGATGGAGGGAGGGGGTTGGGGCCTTTGTGTGTGTCACACTTTATGGTGGCAAGACATGATTGCAAGAGGGACTTTACCTAACAATTGCAATCAGTGTAACCTGGCTTATTGTACCCTCAATGAATCCCCAACAATAAAAAAAAAGAATGTGCAGCCCTCAAAGATATGAAAAATAAAGTAGAATCCCTCAGTAACAGAATGGAGCAAGCAGAAGAAAGGATTTCTGACATCGAAGATAAAGCCTTTGAACGGTCCCAAACTCTCAAAGAGGAAGACAAATGGAGAGCAAAAACAGATCACTCTCTCAGAGAGCTCTGGGAGAATTCGAAGAGGCAAATATTCGAATCATAGGAGTTCCAGAAACAGATGAAGTGGCCTCGCTGGGCACAGAGGCCCTTCTGCATGAAATGATGAAGAGAATTTTCCAGACATGCCTAGAGATTCTGAAATTCAGAGAGCGGACAGCTTCAGAACCACAGCACAACTCAACCCCAATATGACGTCCCCCAGGCATATCATAATTAACTTTACTAAAGTTCATATGAAGGAGAAAATCCTCAAAACTGCCAGGACAAATAAAACCATTACATTCAAAGGGAAGAATATTAAAATGACTGAAGATCTCTCTGCTGAAACATTTCAAGCCAGAAGAGGGTGGTCACTGACTTTTAATCTCCTAAAGCAAAATAACTTTCAACACCAGATCTTCTATCCAGCTAAACTGAGTTTCATTTATGATGGAGAAATTAAATACTTTAATGACATTCACATGTTGAAGAAATTTGCCATAATCAAACCAGCTCTTCAGGATATTCTCAGACCTATCCTCCATAATGACCAACCCAATCCTATACCACAAAAGTAAACTCACTCAGAAACTTCGGATCAAACTCCAATTTCCACACTGGCAAAAGGATTAAGAATGTCCACTGGACTTTTGAAAAACTCGATAACCAAAACTTCACCAGACTTATCAATATTCTCCATTAATGTGAATGGCTTAAACTGTCCTCTGAAGAGGCATAGGTTAGCTGACTGGATATAAAAACTCAGGCCAGATATCTGTTGCATACAAGAATCACATCTCAACTTAAGAGACAAATACAGACTCGGGGTGAAAGGATGGTCGTCCATATTTCAGCCAAATGGTAATCAGAAAAATGCAGGTGTTGCAATTTTATTTGCAGATACAATAGGCTTTAAACCAACAAAAGTAAGGAAGGAAAAGAATGGTCACTTCATATTTGTTAAGGGTAATACTCAATAGGATGAGATCTCAATTATTAATATCTATACACCCAACCAGAATGCACCTCAATTTATAAGAGAAACTCTAACAGACACGAGCAACTTGATTTCCTCCAGCTCCATAAGCATCAGAGATTTCAACACTCCTTTGGCAGTGTTGGATCGATCCTCCAACAAGAAGTTGAGCAAAGAAATCTTAGATTTAAACCTAACCATGCAACATTTGGATTTAGCAGACACTACAGAACATTTCATCCCAAAAAAACTGAATACACATACTTCTCATCAGCCCATGGAACTTACTCCAAAATCGATCACATCTTAGGTCACAAGTCTAACCTCAGTAAATTTAAAGGAATAGAAATTATTCCATGCATCTTCTCGGACCACCATGGAATAAAAGTTGAGCTGAGTAACAACAGGAATCTGCATACTCATACAAAAACATGGAAGTTAAATAACCTTATGCTGAATGACAGTTGGGTCAGAGATGAGATTAAGAAGGAAATCACCAATTCTTTGGAACAAAAAAACAAGGAAGGCACGAACTATCAGAACCTCTGGGACACCGCAAAGGCAGTTCTAAGAGGGAAATTTATAACACTGCGAGTTCTCTCCTCAAGAGAAGGCAAATAGAGGAAGTTAACAACTTAATGGGACATCTCAAGCAACTGGAAAAGGAAGAATATTGCAACCCCAAACCCAGGAGAAGAAAAGAAATAACCAAAATTAGAGCAGAATTAAATGAAATTGAAAACAAAAGAATAATAAAACAGATCAATAAATCAAAAAGCTGGTTTTTTGAAAAGGTTAATAAAATAGATAAACCTTTGACCAACCTAATCAGGAAAAAAAGAGCAAAATCTCTAATATCATCAATCAGAAACAACAAAGACAAAATAACAACAGATTACTCAGAAATCCAAAAAATCCTTAATGAATATTACAAGAAACTTTATTCTCAGAAATATGAAAATATGAAGGAAACTGACCAATACTTGGAAGCACGTCACCTTCCAAGAATTAGCCAGAATCAAGTGGAAATGTTGAACAGGCCAATATCAAGTTCGGAAATAGCATCAACCATACAAAACCTCCCTAAAAAGAAAAGCCCAGGACCAGATGGTTTCATGTCTGAATGCTACCAAACCTTTAAAGAGGAATTAGTACTTATATTACTCAACGTGTTCCAAAAGGTAGAAAAAGAAGGAAGACTACCCAACACGTTCTATGAAGCAAACATCACCCTGATCCGCACCAGGGAAGGCCCAACAAGAAAAGAAAATTATTGACCAATATCACTAATGTATATAGATGCAAAAATATTCAACAAGATCCTAACAAACAGAATCCAGCAACACATCAAACAAATTATACATCATGACCAAGTCGGTTTTATCCCAGGATCTCAAGGCTGGTTCAATATATGTAAATCTATAAATGTAATCCAGCACATAAATTAAAAAACAAAGACCATATGATTCTCTCAATCGATGCAGAAAAAGCTTTTGATAATATCCAGCATCCCTTCATGATCAGAACACTTAAGAAAATGGGTATAGAAGGGACATTTCTTAAACTGATAGAGACCATCTACAGCAAACCCACACCAATATCATATTATATGGAGTTAAATTGGAATCATTTCCACTTAGATCAGGAACCAGACAAGGCTGCCCATTGTCTCCATTGCTTTTCAACATTGTAATGGAAGTTTAGCCACTGCAATTAGGGAAGAAAAGGCGATCAAGGGTATCCATATAGGGTCAGAAGAGATCAAACTTTTACTCTTCGCCGATGATCTGATAGTATATCTGGAAAACACTAGGGACTCTACTACAAAACTCTTAGAAGTGATTAAGGAATACAGCAGCATCTCAGGTTACAAAATCAACATTCATAAATTGGTAGCCTTTATATATGCCAACAACAGTCAAGTTGAAAAACAGTTATGGACACTATCCCATTCACAGTAGTGCCAAAGAAGATGAAATATTTGGGAATTTATCTAACAAAGGACGTGAAAGATCTCTATAAAGAGAACTATGAAACTCTAAGAAAACAAATAGCTGAAAATATTAACAAATGGAAAAACATACCATGCTCATGGCTGGGAAAAATCAACATAGTTAAAATGTTTATACTACCCAAAGCAATATATAATTTCAATGCAATCCCTATTAAAGCTTCACTGTCATACTTTAAAGATCTGGAAAAAACAATACTTCATTTTATATGGAATCATAAAAAACCTCAAATAGCCAAGACATTACTCAGAAATAAAAACAAAGCAGGAGGAATTACACTACCAGACCTAAGACTATACTACAAATCAATAGTGATCAAAACAGCATGGTATTGGCACAAAAACAGAGAGGTAGATTTCTGGAATAGAATAGAAAATGAAGAGATGAATCCAGCTACTTACTGTTATTTAATCTTTGACAAGCCAATTAAAAACATTCAGTGGGGAAAAGATTCCCTATTTAACAAATGGTGCTGGGTGAACTGGCTGGCAACCTGTAAAAGACTGAAAGTGGACCCACACCTTTCACCATTAACTTAGATAGACTCTCACTGGATCAAAGATTTAAACTTAAGACATGAAACTATAAAAATACTAGAGGAGAGTGCAGGGAAATCCCTTGAAGAGATCGGGATGGGCGAGTATTTTATGAGGAGGACCCCTCGGGCAGTTGAAGCAGCTTCAAAAATACACTACTGGGACTTGATCAAACTAAAAAGCTTCTGCACAGCCAAGAATACAGTAAGTAAAGCAAGCAAACAGCCCTCAGAATGAGAGAAGATACTTGAAGGTTATGTCTCTGACAAAGGTTTAATAACCAGAATCCACAGAGAATTCAAACACATTAGCAACAATAGAACAAGGGATCCCATCGCAGGCTGGGCAAGGGATTTGAAGAGAAACTTCTCTGAAGAAGACAGGCATGCGGCCTCAGACATATGAAAAAATGCTCATCATCTTTAATCATCAGAGAAATGCAAATCAAAACTACTTTGAGATACCATCTAACTCCAGTGAGACTAGCCTATATCACAAAATCCCAAGACCAGAGATGTGGCACGGATGTGGAGGAAAGGGAACACTTTTGCACTGCTGGTGGGAATGGAAATTAATACAATTCTTTTGGAAAGAGATATGGAGAACACTTAGAGATCTAAAAATAGATCTGCCAATCAATCCTGTAATTCTTCTTTAACTTCATTAAAGTTTCAAAGTTCTTTTTAGTAATTTAAAATCTTAAATTTATGTCATATTAAATTAAAAAGAATGTACACAGCTATGTGTTAATAAAAAATAAATAAATAAATAAAATAGAGACATAGACACTTGGAATCGAATTGAAAACCAGGAAATGAAACTGACATCTTACAACCACCTAAACTTTTTTTAAACCAAACAAGAACATACCTTGGGGGAAAGACTCCCTATTCAATAAATGGTGTTGGGAGAACTGGTTATCTACATGTACAAGACTGAAACTGGACCCACACATTTCCCCACTCACAAAAATTGATTCAAGATGGATAAAGGACTTAAATTTAAGGCATGAAACAATAAAATTCCTCAAAGAAAGCAGAGCAAAAGCACTGGAAGATATTGGCTTTGGGAAAGACTTTATAAAGAAGACTGCCATGGCAATTACAACAACAAAAATAAACAAATGGGACTTCATTAAACTGAAAAGCTTCTGTACAGCCAAGAAGACAACAACCAAAGCAAAGACACAATCTACACAATGGGAAAGGATATTTGCATATTTTGAATCAGACAAAAGCTTGATAACTAGGATCTATAGAGAACTCAACTAATCCACATGAAAAAAGCCAACAATCCCATATATCAATGGGCAAGAGACATGAATAGAACCTTCTCTAAAGAAGACAGATGAATGGCTAACAAACATATGAAAAAGTGTCCATCATCTCTATATATTAGAGAAATGCAAATCAAAACCACCCTGAGATATCATCTAACCCCAGTGAGAATGGCCCACATCACAAAATCTCAAAACAGCAGATGCTGGTGTGGATGTGGAGAGAAGGAAACACTTTTACACTGCTGGTGGGACTGCAATCTAGTACAAACTTTCTGGAAGGAAGTATGGAGAAACCTCAAAGCACTCAAGCTAGACCTCCCATTTGATCCTGCAATCCCATTACTGGGCATCTACCCAGAAGGAAAAAAATCCTTTTATCATAAGGACTCTTGTACTAGACTGTTTATTGCAGCTCAATTTACAATCGCCAAAATGTGGAAACAGCCTAAATGACCACCAACACAGGAATGGATTAACAAGCTGTGGTATATAAGAAGACATAATTCTTAGTAAAGCATCACAAGAATGGAGAAGCATGAATCCTATGTACTCAATTTTGGTATGAGGACAATTAATGACAATTAAGTTCATGGCGGGGAGGAAAAGCAGAGAGAGGGAAGGAGGGAGAGGGGTGGGGCCTTGGTGTGTGCCACACCTTCTGGGGGCAATACATGATTGCAAGAGGGACTTTACCTAACAAATGCAATCAGTGTAACCCGGCTTATTGTATCCTCAATGAATCCCCAACAATAAAAAAAAAAAAGAAGGAAAAGAAAATAAAAATCTCCCAACAAATAAAAGGCCTTGGATCAGATGACTTCATGCCAGAATTTGATCAAACCTTCAAATGAAAGCTTGTATCTATACTGAAGAACCTATTTCAAAATATTGAAAAGGAAGATAACTTCCCCAACATATTCAATGAAGCAAACATTACCCTGATACAAAAACAGGAGAGTACCCAACTAAGAAGCAGAATTATAAACCAATATCACTAATAAATATTAATGCAAAATATTCTCTGAAATCCTATCAAATAGATGATAGCTACACACACATTAAAAATAATTATACACCAATTTCAGGTAGACTTCACCAAGAGATGCAAGGCAGATTTAACATACACAAATCCATAAATCTAATTCACCACATAAACAGAAGCCAAAGCAAAGATCATATGATCCTCTCAATCAATGCAGATTAAGCATTTGACAAAAATCAGCATCCTTTTCTTATAAGAACACTTAAAAAATAGGCATAGATGAGAAATTTCATAAACTGATTGAAGCCATCTATGACAAACCTATAGCCAATATCATATAGAATGGAGTAAAACTGAAAGCTTTCTTCCACTTAGAACTGGAACCAGACAAGATGTCCATTATCACCACTACTATTTAACATAGTTCTTGAAGTTCTAGCCAATGCAATCAGGCAAGAGAAGGATATTAAGCACATACAAATGGGGGGACAGGAAATCAAACTCTCACTTGTTGCCAATGGTATGATCTTATACTTAGAAAACCCCAGAGCCTCAACCACAAGACTCCTGGAAGTGATCAAGAAATTCAGCAGAGTCTCAGGGTACAAAATCAATGTCCACAAACCAGTAGACTTTGTATATGCCAATAACAGCCAAGTTCAGAAGTAAATTAAGAGCACAATACCCTTTATAGTAGCTTCAAAGAAAATGAAATACTTGGGAATATACCTATAAAAAGTGGTGAAGGACCTCTACAAAGAGAATTATAAAATGCTAAGGAAAAAAATAGCAATAGACCTTAACAAATAGAATGATTCATGCTCTTGGTTAGGAAGAATCAACATTGTTAAAAAGTCTACTCTACCAGAAGTAATCTACCGATTCAATGCAATCCCCATTAAAATACCAATATCATACTTTGAAGAACTTGAAGAAATAGTTCCTTGTTTTGTATGGAACCAGAAAAAAAAGAAGGGAAAATTGTTAGACATCAAGAAGGAGGTGGAAGATGAGGAGGGAAGGGGTAAAAACCTATCTAACAGCTACAATAAACACTAACCATGTGACAGATACACTTACATCCCTGACTAAAGCATTATATAATCTATCCATGTAATAAAAACATCTATATCCCCTCATTACATTGAATTTTGGGGGGAAGGGGGAGACAGAGTCTCACTTTGTCACCCTCAGTATAGTGCTGTCGTGTCACAGCTCGCAGCAACCTCCAATTTTTGGGCTCAGGTGATCCTCTTGCCTCAGCCTCCTGAGTAGCTGGGACTACAGGTACCCACCACAATGCCTGACTATTCATTGAATTTTTATAGAAAGAAATTTTATTACATATGTACAATACAGTATTATATAACCAAAAGAAAGAATGAAGTCCAGTCATTTGCAACAACATGTAGGGAACTGGAGAACATTGTATTAAGTAAAGTAATCCAAAACCAGAAAAACAAATCTGATGTGTTCTCACTCATATGTGGGAACTAAGTATTAAAACAATTGATCTCAGGGAGACAGTGAGTAGAATAATGGTTACCAACAGCTGGGAAGGGTAACAACAAGTGGGGGATAAAGTGTGAATGGCTAATGAATGCCAAAACATACTTAGATAGTTGGAATGTATAATATTTAATAACCTAACAAAGTGACTATGTATGATATACTTTACATACATACCTAACAATAAGTATGGTATACTTTAAACTATAAAAGAGCAGAATTAGAATGTTCTTAACACAAAGAAATGGTAAATAACTGATATGATAAATATCCCAATTATCTTGATTTGATTAATACACATTATATACCTGCATCAAAACATCACATAAACCCTACAAATATACACAACTATTATGTACCTATAACAATTAAAAATAAAATCTTTATAAAAATAACAACTAACATACTACATATTTAATGTTTAGTTTTTACTCAACCCATACATATTAAAATGTTCTAATTTTTCAGGATATGGAAGAATTAATATAATATAGATTATCTCTGGGCACAGAGATAGGTATAAGATAGTAATAAAGAGAAAAAACAAAATTATTAGTTGTATTTTTTAAGTGCTTTAAATTAGAATTTTCTGGGTGGCCCCCATAGCTCATTGGGTAGAGCACCAGCCACATACACTGAGGCTGGCTATTTCAAGCCTGGACTGGGCCTGCTAAACAACAATGACAATTGCAACAAAAAATAGCCAGGCATTGTGGCAGGTGCCTATAGTCTCAGCTACTTGGGAGGCTGAGGCAAGATAATCACTTAAGCCCAAGAGTTTGAGATTGCTGTGAGCTGTGTAGAATGCCACAGCACTCTACTGAGGGTGACAGTGAGACTCTGTCCCTCCCCCCCAAAAAAAATAAAATAAATAAATTAGAATTTTCTGTATTTACAAAAACATATATATCAGGTGGCCAAATGCAGCCACATATGAACACTTTTCCCTTCCTTCTCCTCCTCCTTCTCTCTTTTTAAGACAAAAGAGACAAAAGGATTGAGCTAGCCCCACTCCCAGAAGTTTGCACTAAAGACTCTGGGCAAGCTATAGAGTTTTCCCACTCCATATGGCCCTATATAAAAGGGGTCTAACTTCCCCCTGGGTATAAATTCATCTTTGCCCACGCAATTGTCTGTACCTTTCATTAAAGTTGGCCTGAACCTTTCTTGGTCTTTTGTCTGGGTACACCACTTACACCTTTCAATATGTATTTTTGTGTGTGTGTGGTTTTTGGCCGGGGCTGGGTTTGAATCAATATATATTTAAGATGATCCTTAATCTGAAGGTTCAATAAGCTTGACAAATTATGTACAGCCTTAAATAATACCCTTAATGCTCAGTATTCAACTAAGATGTCTCTCAGATCTCTCACACTATATTATTAACATAATATGGTAAAGTTAGGGGAAAGCAAATAAGTGACCAAATTTGAGTTTTAACTAATATATTTACTTTCAAGTCGGTTACAAATATGTCTGATTCTTTGCTGGCCAGTATTTTTAGTTTTTTAACAAACCATTGTAAAAAAAAAATCAGAAGACAAGGTTATCAAACTAAATTGGGGGATGCTAATGAGAACAATAGAATCAAATATCTTAACATCCTTGTAAGACAAGCCAAATTACTATAATGAAATTTAATGGAGATAAAGGTAAACATTCTACTAAGCCTCTGAAAATCAAATGCACAAGTACACTATGATTAAGATATTAAGTAATTACCATTTATGTACAAAAAGCCTAGGTAAAAGCTGACATTAAGCTCAATCTGAGTTCATATGAGTACATGAAAATAGTAAATTCAATCTTAGACTCAATATTAGGAATTTAGTATGTAAATAAAAAAGATAACAGTCCAACTGTGTTTTATGTTGATCACATGCAAGTATAAGGTATTATTTATATTTATGAACAATATATTAAGTGAGGCCCATCAAAAACAATACCTAAAAACAGGTTCAAAGAAAAATAACTAAGAAGACCTAAAAAACATACTAAAGCTGTCATCACATAACAGAAAGAATGTAACATGAAAAGTAGGCTACCAGGGGCAGAGAGCAGACTCTAAGACAATTGCAAGAGAAGGGAAGTCATTTCAATGGCCTCTTTTGAGAAGTAGTGAATTCCCAGTTTTTAACACAACTGGAAAACCCAGATTTCCTTTGTGTGGGCAAGGACTGCCCAAGTAAGCTGACTTTATTCTGGGGAAGAGTCTAGAAAAACACTTTATTCAAGGAAACAGGGATCTCTGTCTTCTACAGCTTTCTTACCCCACTCCCAGATTGTTCGAAGGTCCAAGCTTCTTAAGATTACTTCTTGAGAGACCAAGGAATTTTTTTTTATTATTAAATCATAGCTGTGTACATTGATATGATCGTGGGGCATCATTCACTACCTTCACAGACCGTTTACCAAGTTTCACATATACCCTTGTAAGATGCACCACTGGTGTAATCCCACCAATCCCCTTCCCTCTACCCACCTCCCCCCTCCTTCCCCTCCCTTTCCCCCTTCCCCCTATTCTTAGGTTGTAACTAGGTTATAGCTTTCATGTGAAATCCCTAAACTAGTTTCATAGTATGGCTGAGTACATTGGGTACTTTTTCTTCCATTCTTGAGATACTTTACTAAGAAGAATATGTTCCAGCTCCATCCATGTAAACATGAAAGAGGTAAAGTCTCCATCTTTCTTTAAGGCTGCATAATATTCCATGGTGTACATATACCACAATTTATTAATCCATTCGTGGATGGATGGGCACGTGGGCTTCTTGTCCTCTCTGGAGGGTGTGGAGTTCTGCTAGTCCGTTTTCAGTTTCACACATGGATCCGTCTCCCACAGCCATTGTTCCTCACCTCTCCAAGACCATATTGAACTCAGACTGTGCCAAATGCAAGATTTTCCCAAGAGGCTTTTAGTCTATTCAGAATTATATTCAAGTAAACAGTATATAAGCCCCTGTGTTTAGATTCCTCACAACTCTACCTGACAGTTTTTACCCACTTCTCCTATCCCTTGCCAAGCTTTTGAAATTGAGGATGAATCTCCTTAACTCTACTGTTCTCTTTCAACTTCATGTCCACTCCCACTTTGCTCCACATATCAGAAAAAATGATCTTATTCCAGGTGTGACATGGTGAACTTGCCTTTTTTTTAATTTATAATTGTTTGTTATAGTTGTTGTTTTTCAAATCTATGCCTCAGGATTCCTAGCTTGTCTTTGTATGTGTAAATCTCAACACCAGAAGTGGGAGGAAAACATATTCTTTCTCTCTTCATCAATAAGGCCAGACTCCTAAACATAAAGCACCCAAGTGAAAACACACACACACACAAAAGCAAACACTTCACCTTTAGTTTATTTTCATATTAGGGATTTTAGAAATTCAAGCAGTAGCTCACCTCACTCTTGATTATACTCTATCCTTTCAGTAAACCAGTGAACCCCATTGATTCAATGACTAAATAAGCAGTAATAGGAAAAGTAGGAACTAGCAATTACTGGAAATATTAGACATATATTTTTAATATACAAAAAAGTTGAATTACATCAAATGGTTTAAATCTATTGAGGCATCTATAAGACCTTTTTATTAACTGTAAACATGTTAAATTACATTAGTTGATTTGTGTAATGCTACACATAAAAGACAACTTTACACTCTTGAAAAAATCACAGTTGGTCATGATATATGACTTTTTGTGCATTGCAATCTTAAACTATTATTTAGTTTAGAATTTTGGCCTCTTTTTTCTTAATTCCCATAACAGCAATATAGGTTTGCTTTTGTTATTTCCCTTTCCTATATGATAAATCTGTGAAATATTAGTGAGCAATTTACTTAAGGTCACATAGCAAGAAAATGCCATACTACATTTTTACCTAGATATGCCTGGTTCCAAGACTTAGGTCCTTCCCACTATAGCACACATAAATCAGCATTTTATTGATTCTAGAAATGTTGGGAGCCAACCTCCTGGGAGGCAAGGTCCCCGAGTTTTGAGAAACTGCATCTGAGTCAAAGACGGAATGCAACCTGGCCCCAGCTGTTTCCTGTTATGGCTTGTTCCTGAACCAGATTAGAATGGAGACATACCCTTTTGGTCATCTCAGACTGCTGAGAATGCTATTCTGCTCTTAGGCTGTTTTTAATCAAGTTATGCAATTATTACAAAATCATGCCTTCAAACTACTGTATATAAAAGCTGTGCAATAAAGCTGAGGTTGCCTTTTCCTATTGAGGAAAGGTCCTCCTGATCCCGCTATTTTCTGTGTCTCTTTTTTCCATCCCATGCTAGTATACTCCCGGGTTTTCCTTATAACTTGGCTAGGCTAGTTCCTGGCATTGATATATCAAGGAAAATTAAAGTGCAGATTCCTCACATAAAACATTCATAGCATGTCCCAATTCTTTTTTTTTTTTCTGTATTCTCACAATGTGAGAGACATGTCAAATGAATTAGACAATAGAATGGTGAATGCAAACACCATGGACATTGGACTTTTAAATTCTGGTTCTCTTACTAACTATCCACATAATTTTAGCATTTCTTAAATGTAAACAATAAAGCTAAGACTTCTACTTTCTAGTTTGTCATGTAAGAAACTTGGATACCATTGCTCCATTCAGACAAGTAAACTAAAAAATCAACAACTTTTCTTAAATTCATGAGAAAAGTGAAGTCACAGACAATACCACTGCCCTGAAAACCTGAGAGAGAGATGGGCCAATACAGACTAATACAACTTAGCAGAACAAAAGTCCAAATGCAGAAACCTCCATGAGAATCAGTAATGGGTAGGAAAATATGAACCATAACTAATAAATTACTGGAGCTTCACTGTGGTCAGCCTGAGGCATAATAAACCAAAGGGGGACCAAGTTATGGAGAGAGAACCCCATACTTTTGTCAGTTTTACTTTCAGAAAATCTACCAGATCCTCACAGAAAATATTGTGGAAAAATTCCTTCATACTTCCCTGAAGAGTGAAGAGAAAGGTAACCATTTTGAAATATGTCAACATATTCTATTCTTAATAAGGTCTTCCTTCAAGAGAAATTATTTTATCAAAGTCTAAACATGACTAATAACTGAGAATTGTTAGGGATGTTCACACTCAAGGGCAGTCACCCAAAGACTAAGGCCTGATCTTAAGGCTACGGAATGCTCCCCTCTGCCTCACATTCTTTGACCCAGTCTGTCATGTATAACTTTAAGCAAAAATTTCTATGGCAAACTAAAAGGTAAAAGCCACATTTTGAAAAGACAGAGCAAGCATCAATGCCCAACTAAGATATCACAGGGATATTGGAGCAGGAATTTTTTAAAACTATAATTAATATGTTAAGGGATTTAATGGGTGAAGTAGGCAACATTCCATAACAGATGGGCAATACAAGCACAGAGATGGAATTCTAAAAGAATCAAAAACAAATTCCAGTAGAGGGATGCCTCCCACTTTACTCTTATTATGTAAAGTCGCATTGGTTATTCGAGCTCTTTGCGGGTTCCATATAAATTGTAGAACTATTTTTTCTAGATCTGAAAAAAATGATGTGGCATTTTAGAGGTGATTGTGTTTAATCTGTAAATCACTGTCACGAGTATAGCCATTTTAATGATGTTGAACCTGCCAATCCATGAGCATGGTATGTTTTTCCATCTGATGACATCCACTGCAATTTCTTTCCTCAGTGTTTCATAGTTCTCCATATAGAGGTCTTTCACTTTCTTAGTTAAACATATTCCTAGGTATTTTACAGTGAAAGATATTGTGTCTCTGATTTGATTCTCTGCTTGACTGTTATTGAAATATATGAAAGCTACTAATTTTTGCATATTGATATTGTAATCTGTGACTTTGCTGAATTTATATGTCAATTCCAGGAGTCTTTTGGTTGAATCTTAGGGATTTTCTAGGTGTAAAATCAAATTATCAGCAAAAAGCAATAGCTTACCTTTCCCCATTCACATATCCTTGATTTCTTTCTCTTGGCTGATTCCTTAGGCTAGGACTTCCAGAATTATGTTGAATAAAAGTGGTGAGAGTAGGCAATCTTGTCTAATTCTGGTTCTAAGTGGAAATGCTATCAGTTTTTACCATTCAATATGATGTTGGCTATGGGTTTGTCTTAAATGGCCTTTATAATTTTGAGGTATGTCCCGTCTATACCAATTTTGTTTTCTTATCATAAATGGGTGCTGAATTTTGTCAAATACTTTATTTTTCATCTATTAAAAGGATCATATGATCTTTATTTTTGCATATTTTTATGTGGTGAATTACATTTTAAATTTGCATATGTTGAACCATTCTTACAACTCTGGGATGAAGCCCACTTGGTCATAATGACTGGAAACTCTTTAAATGAAGATAGTCTAAAGGCCAATAAACACATGAAAAAATGTTCAACATCTTTAATCATCAGATAAATGTAAATCAAAACTACAATGAGATATCACCTAACTACAATGAGATTGACTATTATCAAAAAGTCTCAAAACAATAAGTGCTGGTGAGGATGCAGAGAGAAAGGAAAACTTGTATACTACTGGGGGAACTGCAAATTAGAATAATCTCTATGGAAAGTCATATGGAGATGCCTCCAAGAACTAAAAGTAGACCTATCATTTGATCTAGCAATACCACTACTAGGTATTTACCCAAAGGGAAAACAAAAAACTAAAATGAATATTTTATCATAAAGAAACTTGCACTCAAATAGTTATGGCAGCCCAATACACAATTTCAAAGATGTGGAAATAATCCAAGTGCTCATCAATACATGAGTGGATTGAATTTGGGTTTAAATATAGGTTTAAGGGGGTGCAGAGGCAAGATGGCTGACTGAAGCCAGCTTTCCACAGAGGCTCTTGTCCAGAAGGAGAGTTAAAGGATAGAATTTTACCAAGTAACCTGGTGGATTAAAGCTGAGCCAAGAGAGAAGGTTGAAGAATGCATATCGACCCTGCTGAGGCAAGCTGCAACCCCAAGGATACAAACAAAAGATACAAAATCCATCACTAAGTGGATGGGAGTCCCCTCTCCCATGAGAATGGCTCACAGTACTCCATACAAAAGAGGGAGCAGAGTTCAAAAGTCCTCCTAATATATCCCACAGTAGATACCCTCTAAAAACTGGACCTACTGCCCCTACTGGGGTACCATGGAGCTCTTCTGCCAGGCATAAAACTGTATATATTCTCTACTTGCAATTCTAAACTCCCAGTACTCCCCTCCACTCTCACTCCAAGGTCTGGGGACCTGTCCCCCAGGAATCTAGATACTTGAGTATTTTCTCAGGAAGTGTGGACAGGACATGGACTGCTGCTGGTCAGTGCTGATTCTGCTGCATCGATGTAAGGAGAGGATGGTCAGATGAGGGGGAATCATGGAGGGGAGGTTGTGCCCCAAGGCACAGAGTGGTGGCCTTGGCAGCAACAGTAGGACTCACCCTGGGATGTTCTGGAGTCATACCTCCTGTCTCTCTGGGCAGCAAGAGTACACCAGGCGTCTTCTCTGGTGGCAGCCACTAGTGGAACAGATCTAGAATGGAAATGCAAGCCCCATGAGTAAAGCATTTGCCTGAGGGAGTACTGGAGTGGGCAGAGTGCAGGGACTAGAATACACATGCCCAGAGCTGGCAGATTCCCAGGGCAGGGCTGATCCAGAGGACTGCTTTACCGAGCCTAAGGTGCACCCAGCCCTCAGGGGATCATAGCTGAGACAAAGGAGGGCAGGCAAAGGATGGAACTGACAGGTAACCATGCAGTCCTAATGCAAACTGCAGCCAAGACCGGCAGTGGAACAGACTGGGCCTGAGTCGCAGGTTCTGTGAACTCAAACAGCATCTGTTCTGCTAGGGAAAAAAGCTGGGAAAGAAACAAATTCTGCAAAGTTTTTCTGTTCTGTCAGCAACATCAATCAGGGGAGCGGCTGGAACTGAGGGAACTGCCCCAGCCTCCATTAAGCACCCAAAGTTATCAGGCCTCACCTCCCTCTGCCGGATAGTGGCAAAGAGCAGTGGCCTGGCTGAGGAGAAACAGATCTCCCTGTGATTCAGCCAGGTGCAAATCCCTGGAATATCTGCTCATTTGAGGGAACTGGGTCACAGCTCTGCAGGATTATCAGTGAATGGGTGTGACAGAGGTGCAAGGTGGGGAAGGAGGCATGAAACTTCCCAGACTAATCTATTTGCTGGGTGGGTTCTCCTGACCTCATGGAGCACCGGAGCAAGTCATATTTGAGTTGCCAACAGACCCCTGCGATCTAGTTGCCAGAGACCTTTTAAACTCTCCCACCTGAGACAGGTGCTGACTGAGACAATTGATTTGGACATCTTGAACTGGGCCAATTGCCTGAAGACTATCCAAGTGGTACCCTGGGTGTGTGGTTGTGGGAAGGTTTGATTTTCTTTTTCCAATTGTTCCCTGTGGGGGGTGGGGGTTGACTTAATTGCTAGTATTTCTCCACAGCTGAGACTTCAACCCAGAGTAACTGATTCACCAGAGTCGGACAGAGACCAGCTGAAAACAAGACAGAGGCACTTAGCCCCACCACACCAAGCAGGTCCCCAGTTTCTCAGGCCATAGCACTGTACAGGTACTTGGCAAAGCTCCAGGGAAAAAGATACAGACACCAGGGCTGGTTAACCACTACTCCTGGAGCCTCCAACCCAACTTCTCTTTATCTGCTCATCTAGTCAAATGGTGTAAAATAATCATGGGGCAGAATCAGCAGAAAAACTCTGGTAACATGAATAAACAGATTAGATGAACACCCCCCACCAAGGGAATGATATGGCAGTACAACTGAAGATCCCATTCATAAACACATGGCCAAGATGTCAGAAATTGAATTCGGAATTTGGATTGAAAACAAGGTTAATAGAATAGAGGAAACTTTGGAATTAAAAATTCCAGAAGCATTTCAAAAGTTGTCCCAAGAATTCAACAAATTTCAAGACAAAATCACTGAAGATTTTGACACATTGAGACAAGAATTTGCAGTCCTCAAAGATCTGAAAAATGCAGTAGAATCCCTCAGTAACAGAGTGGAGCAAGCAGAAGAAAGGATTTCTGACATTGAAGACAAGGCTTTTGAACATTCCCAAACTCTCCAAAAGGAACAGAACTGGAGAACAAAAATGGAACATTCTCTCGGAGAGCTCTGTGATAATTTGAAGAAGACTAATATTTGCCTCATAGGAATCCCTGATGATGACAAAGTGGCTTTGCAAGGTACAGAGGCTTTTCTCCATGAAATTATGAAAGGGAATTTTCCAGACATGCCAGAAGATTCTGAAATTTAGTTAGCAGAAAGTTTCAGAACCCCAGCACAAATCAACCTCAATAAGACATCCTCCAGGCACATCATAATTAAATTCACTAAAGTTAATAGGAAGGAGAAAATTCTGAAAGCAGCCAGATGTAAGAAAAACATTCCCTACAAATGGAAGGATATTAGAATGACTTCAGATCTCTCTGCTGAAAACTCTCAAGCTAGAAGAGGATGGTCAGTGAATTTTAATCTCCTAAAACAAAATAACTTAAAACCCAGGATCCTGTATCCAGCTAAACTGAGTTTCATTTATGATGCAGAAGTTAAATACTTTAATGACATTCAAATGGTGAAGAAATTTGTCACAACTAAACCAGCTTTCCAGGATATTCTCAGACCGATGTTCCATAATGACCAGCCCAATCCTCCACCAGAAAAGTAAATTACTCAGAAACGTTTGATCAAACTCCAACTTCCACAGTGGTGAAAGGATTAAAAATGCCCACTGTACTTTCAAAAAACTCAATACCCACAATTCTACCAGGCTTATCAATATTCTCCATTAATGTGAATGGCTTAAATTGTCCTCTAAAGAGGCACAGGTTGGCTGACTGGATACAAAAACTCAGGCCAGATATCTGCTTTATACAAGAATCTCATCTTACCTTAAAAGATAAATATAGACTCAGGATGAAGGGATGGTCATCTATATTCCAGGCAAATGGAAAGCAGAACAAAGTAGGTGTGCAATTCTAATTGCAGATACAATAGGCTTTAAACCAACAAAAGTAAGGAAGAATAAGAATGGACACTTCATATTTGTTAAGGGTAATATTGAATATGATGAGATTTCAATATTAATATTTATGCACCCAACCAGAATGCACCTCAATTTGTAAGAGAAACTCTAACAGACATGAGCAACTTGATTTTCTCCACACCACAACAGTGGAGATTTTAACACTCCTTTGGCAGTGTTGAGTAGATCGTCCAGTAAGAAGCTGAGCAAAGAAATTTTAGATTTAAACTTAATGATTCAACATTTGGATTTAACAGACATCTACAGAACATTTTATCTCAATAACTGAATACACATTCTTCTCAACAGCCCATGGAACATACTCCAAAATTGATCACATCTTAGGTCACAAATCTAACCTCAGTAAATTGAAAAAAATAGAAAAATTCCTGGCATCTTCTCGGACCACCATGGTATAAAAGTTGAACTCAGTAACAACAGGAATCTGCATACTCATACAAAAACATGGAAGTTAAATAACTTTATGCTGAATGATAGCTGGGTCATAGACAAGATTAAGAAGGAAATTACCAAATTTTAGGAACAAAAAGACGATGAAGACACAAATTATCAGAACATCTGGGATACCACAAAGGCAGCCCTAAGAGGAAAATTTATAGCACTACAACCCTCCCCAAGAGAACGGAAAGAGAGGAAGTTAACAACTTAATGGGGACATCTCAAGCAACTGGAAAAGGAAGAAGATTCCAACCCCAAACCCAGTAGAAGAACAGAAATAACAAAAATTAGAGCACAATTAAATGAAATTGAAAACTTAAGGATTATACAACACATCAATAAATCCAAAAGTTGGTTTTTTGAAAAGGTCAATAAAATAGATAAACCTTTGGCTAACCTAACCAGGAAAAAAAAAGGGAAAAATCTCTAATTTCATCAGTCAGAAACAACAAAGACCAAATAACAACAGATTCCTTAGAAATTGAAAAAATCCTTAATGAATATTACAAGAAACTTTATTCTCAGAAATATAAAAACCTGAAGGAAATTAACCAACACTTGGAAGCACATCACTTTCCAAGACTTAGCCAGAATCAAGTGGAAATGTTGAACAGGCCTATATCAAGTTCTGAAATAGCATTAACTATACAAAATCTCCCTAAAAAGAAAAGCCCAGGACCATATGGTTTTAAGTCAGAATTCCGCCAAACATTTAAAGAGGAACTGGTACCTATACTACTCAACCTTTTCCAAAATATAGAAAATGAAAGAATACTACCCAACACATTCTATAAAAAAAAATCACCTTGATCTCAAAACTAGGAATTGACCCAACAAGAAAAGAAAATTAGTGACCAATATCACTAATGAATATTGATGCGAAAATATTCAACAATATCCTAAGAAAAGAATCCAGCAACACATCAAACAAATTATGCACCATGAAAAAGTGGGTTTTATCCCAGGGTCTCAAACCTGGTTCAGTATATGTAAATCCATAAATGTAATTCATCACATAAACAAATTAAAAAACAAAGACCATATGATTCTCTCGATTGATGCAGAAAAAGCTTTTGATATTATCCAGCATCTCTTCATGATCAGAGCACATAAGAAAATTGGTATAGAAGGGACATTTCTTAAACTGATAGAGGCCATCCACAACAAACCCACAGTCAATGTCATATTGAATGGAGTTAAATTGAAATCATTTCCACTGAGATCTGGAAGCAGGCAACGTTGTCCATTGTCTCCATTGCTCTTTAACATTGTAAATGGAAGTTTTAGCCATCACAATTAGACAAGAAAAGATGATCCATTTTTCTCTTTTGATCCATATAGGGTCAAAAGAGAAAAATCTTTCACTCTTCACAGATGATAAGATTGTATATCACAAAAACACCAGGGATTTTACTACAAAACTCTTAGAAGTGATCCTGGAATGCAGTAGCATCTCAGGTTACAAAATTAACACTCATAAATCGGTAACCTTTATACATACCAACAATAGTCAAGTGGAAAAAACAGTCAAGGACTCTCTATTCCATTCACAGTATTGCCAGAGAAGATGAAATGTTTGGGAGTTCACCTAACAAAGGACATGAAAGATCTCTATAAAGAAACTCTAAGAAAGGAAATAGCTGAAGATGTTAACATACCATGCTAATGGCTGGGAAGAATCAACATTGTTAAAATGTCCATACTACCCAAAGCAATATCAATTTTAATGCAATCTCTATTAAAGCTCCACTGTCATACTTTAAAGATCTAGAAAAAATAATACTTGGTTTTATATGAAATCAAAAAAAAACTTGAACAGCCAAGACATTAGTCAGAAATAAAAACAAAGCAGGAGGAATCACGCTACCAGACCTCAGAATATACTATAAATCAATCGTGATCAAAGCAGCATGGTACTGGCACAAAGACAGAGAGGTAGATGTATGGAACAGAACCAAGAGATGAACCCAGCTACTTTCTGTTATTTGATCTTTCACAAGCCAATTAAAAACTTTCAGT
Source organism: Nycticebus coucang (assembly GCF_027406575.1). Taxonomy (NCBI): domain Eukaryota; kingdom Metazoa; phylum Chordata; class Mammalia; order Primates; family Lorisidae; genus Nycticebus; species Nycticebus coucang. Next base: position 76,537,508 of record NC_069793.1, read on the forward strand.
GAGTAAAAGATTCCCTGTTTAACAAATGGTGCTGCTGAACTGGCTGGCAACATATAGAATACTGAAACTGGACCCACACCTTTCATCATTAACTAAGATAGACTCTCACTGGATTAAAGATTTAAACTTAAGACATGAAACTATAAAAATACTAGAAGAAACTCTAGTATTCTAGAGGAATACTAGAGGGGAAACTCTTGAAGAAATCGGCCTGGGTGAATATCTTATGAGGAGGACCCCCCTGGGCAATTGAAGCAGCATCAAAAATACACTACTGGGACCTGATCAAACTAAAAAGCTTCTGCACAGCCAAGAATACAGTATGTAAAGCAAGCAGACAGCCCTCAAAATTGGAGAAGATATTTGCAGCTTATGTCTCCAACAAAGGTTTAATAACGAGAATCCACAGACAACTCAAATGTATTACCAAGAAAAGAATAAGTGATCCCATCGCAGGCTGGGCAAGGGACTTGAAGAGAAACTTCTCTGAAGAAAACAGGTGCACGGCCTACAGACATATGAAAAAATGCTCAGCATCCTTAATCATCAGAGAAATGCAAATCAAAACTATTTTGAGATATCATCTAACTCAGTAAGATTAGCCCATATCACCAAAACCCAAAACTAGGGATGTTGGCATGGATGTGAAGATAAAAGAACACTTCTACACTGCTGGTCGGAATGCAAACTAATACAATTCTTTTGGAAGGATGTTTGGTGAACACTTAGAGATCTAAAAATAGACTTGCCATTTGATCCTACAATTCCTCTACTAGGTATATACCCAGAAGACCAAAAATCACATTATAACAAAGATATTTGTACCAGAATATTTATTGCAGCCCAATTCATAACTGCTTAGTCATAGAAGAAGCCCAAGTGCCCATCGACCCAAGAATGGATTAATGAATTGTGGTATATGTACACCATGGAATATTATGCAGCCTTAAAGATAGATGGAAACTTTACCTCTTTCATGTGTACATGATGGAGCTGGAACATATTTTTCTTAGTAAAGTATCTCAAGAAAGGAAGAAAAAGTATCCAATGTACTCAGCCCTACTATGAAACTAATTTATAGCTTTCATATGAAAGCTATAATCCAATTATAACCTAAGAATATGGGGAATAGTGGAGGGAGGATGAGTGGAGGGAGGGTAATTTGTGGGACCACACCCATCTTACAAGGGTACATATGAAACTTAGTAAATGTAGAATATAAATATCTTAACAAAATAACTAGGAAAATGCCAGAAAGGCTATGTTAACCGTGTGATGAAAATGTATCAAATGGTATATAAAACTAGTGTATGGTGCCCATGACTGCATTAATATACACAGCTATGATTTAATAATAATTTATAAAAAGGAAAAAAATACATGAGTGAATTAATAAAATGTGGTATATCTATACCATGGACTACTGCCCAAACTGAAAAAAAAAAAAATGGTGATGTAGTATCATTTGTAACAACCTACATGGAACTAAAGACCATTCTTTCAAATGAATTATTACAAGAATGGAAACACAAACACCACATGTACTCAGTTACTAGATTAGGACTAGCCAATCAACACTTATGCACACTAATGGAAATAAAACTCAACAGAAATCAAGTATGTGGGAGGGAGGAGGAAGGATTTGGTATAATTAAACACCTAACTGGTACAATGCACACATTCTGGTGATGGACACCCCTATAACTTTGTCTTAAAATATACAAAAGCAAGTTATATAACCAAAACATGCATACCTCTGTAATACTATTTTTAAAAGAGTGAACCTTAATATAGTCTATTTACTTTGAGTGATAATGATTTGTCAATGTAGGTTTATCTTGTTTTCCAGGATATCCACAGGTGGTAAAACTGTGTATGTGTAAGGGTAGAGGGCATATGTGAAATCTTTGTACTTTCTGCTCAATTTTTCTGTAAACCTAAAACTGCCATAAAAATAAAGTTTATTTCAAAAATGAAGCTAAAAGAACTTACTTTTTAGGTGGTTGTGATAATTACAACCAATATGTAAGAATGGAATTCAAGGTCTAGCTGGCACATAATACCTACCACTAAATGTGAGCATGACTGGTATTCTGTACTAAATTGACCTTTACATACATTCCCCTTCCTCTTGATTCATATTCATAGGTGATGTGAAATCTTGAAAGAAAGCTTCCTCTATTATCCAGACTTCTCTGTATCTAAGGAGTATCCAGTTGAATTTTTTCCATCAAAATTAGGTATTGACTGATTCTTTTTCTTCTTTATAATGGATTACAATGGTAATAAAAGCTCATGCCTTGAAAACTAATTGTAGAAGCTGCTCTCATCTGTAATCCCTGCCTGAGAATTGTAAAGGCTGCTATTTGAAAGACAAATGTCCTGACTATTAGTTGGTATTAATTTAAAACACAGGTTGCATTCTCTGGTAGTCCCTCCATGACCCTGGGCAAGTTATTAAATTTCTCTGTACCTCTGTTCCCTCCCTTTTATAATGAGGTCATAATACTGCCCTCAGGAATAAAAGAAGAAAGCAGTAAGACACTAACTGCCTGTGGAGACTCTGAAAAAGAGACTGAGAAGCTATCTGCCAGGCATGGTAACTCCAAGAGCTTAACAAAATCTCTAGAACTGTCATAACTTTCTCTACAAGTAATGTTCTCAACTGCCTGTCTCACTGAAATGTTTAGTAGCAATCAGTGAAAAGATAATGTGCTTTTGAATTTGACAGACCTGTCACTTCCTATATGACCTTGGGTACATAACTTCCCTGAGCTTTGGTTTCCTTCTTTGCAAAATGGTAAAAATAATATCTATTCCTTTGGATTTCCATGAGTATTAAAGAAGAAATACAGTGGTTGTATTATTTTCAGTAGTTATCATTCTTTACTATAAAACTTAAATCAGAGGGCCTGCAGGTATTTTGTTCTTTTATTCTATGTTGTTTTTTTGTTTTGGGGGTTTTTTTTGGGGGGGTGCAGAAAGATGAGCAGGCAGGATGCTGAAGAACTATCTCCAAGATGGCAGCCAAAGCAGTTTTTGAAAAAAAGGTGATGAGTTCATAAAGTCAGAAGAACAAGCTGCAGTTAAAGAATTCTCACCAGGAGGATTACACACTGGTCTTCAAACATGGTGGTAATAATTTTCTCTCAGAAAACCAATTCATAAGCTTAATGATGCTGGGTCACTTCCTATAGTGGGCTAAATATGCCCCCCAAGTATATCCAGGCCCTAATCCCTGGGATCTGTTAATGTTATGTTATATGGCAGGAAGGATTTTGTAGGTGTCATTATGACAAAGATGTGAAGATGGGGAGAGAGAATGCTTTCTAAAGTTAGCCTGTGATACACATGCATAATTGATTGCATTTGTTTTAGCTGGGGCTTAATATGAATTGTCTACATCAATAGAAGAGCTCATATTGATTTCTTTAAAATTTAAATCCACCTCTTTTTTTAAAACCTGAGATGAATATTGTTCTTTCATTTCTTTGCAATGAAAAATCCAAACAATGGATTTCAAATTTTATGGCTTGGGTTAAAATATTATCTGCATAAGCAAATATGCAAAACCAGTTAAATCTACTCACATATTTTCCCTAATGGAATGCTTGTCCTGCAAGTTCCAGCTCCTTTAGAATGGCTTTCAAGAACTGCTATGATCTGAAATATACCTTATCATACCCCGTTTGCCATCCTATACCCAAAATAGTTGCAGTTCCTTAAATGCTCCCTGAATTTATTTCCTTAGTTTTGCAAACATTAATTTTTCTCCTTGAAAGGATCTCTCTTCTCTCCATCAAACCACCAGGAGTAAAGCATAAAATGCCTATTCATTCTTTAGGTCCAAATACGAAATATAGTCAATTCCAGGAGGTTTCTCTGGAGTGGAGTTCAGTACTCCCTCCATTGTGTTCCTTCATATCATGCAACATCATTAACCCTAGTTCTCCTTTACTTAGTGCAATGAAATTTTTCAAAACTACTGGTCAAGAAGAAGTGACAGAGAGGGAAGTCTAAGAAGAAGGTTGCCACCTGCTAAAGTGGTACACATACATACTTAGTTTACTTGGCTTTATTTTAAAATGCACTTAATGAAGGATAATGCTGCTTGATTCTAGTGTTTATTTCCTTTTGGTCCCTTCATTCAGAGTCTACTGTTTCACCAGTTGGTATCCTTCTTTGGGCTCTTTCTCCATAAAATTTCACTTGTATCTACATTTTTTCAGACTTGGTAACAATTCTTTTTTTTTTTTTTTTACTGAGTAACATTGACAGCTGCCACCTTTCCTACAAAATAGATTTCTCCATCAATTCCTCCTTTGATCAAGATCTCACTCTCAACATTTTTCTAGCTTTTATACATGCTTTTCTAAATTTTTTTAAAATACAACAAAAGAGATGAGGGGGGTGGAGCATGATGGTGGACAGGACGGACGTGTAGCCCACCTCTCCCAAGCCATTAGGTGAGAGGAAAGGTGGTCTGGACCTTCCCTGTGTGTGGATTATTGGAGTGGACAGACAGCTGGAGACGCGCAGCTAACTGGCAGATTGCTATATATGAGGGGTAATTTAAAATCACAGACTCTGTTGTAGAGATTCTTCCCTGCTCGGCGTGCTGGCCAGCAGGCCCCTCCCCTACGGAGGTCAGCAGTTGTAAATGCTGACAAAACCCAACTGACAAATAATTATTCCTGAACTGAGGGAGGCATCCGAAAGGAGAGCCACTCAAAACCACGGGGAGCAGGGCAAACTGTTGGACAATTGAAGGGAAGGGATTCTGCCTGGGAAACAGACATTTTGAACTACCCAAAAGGGCAGGCAACTTTCACCCAGGCATTGGAGGGGGCTGGCGGTTTAGGCTGCGTGGCGAACTGGCAGGCGCCAATCCAAAAGGGAAACTCTGAACCATAAAACCAGAATAAGTCCCCCAAACACTCCAACCACGGGACCCGGCTTGAAGCCGCAGACCTGGCTTTGGCTGCTAAAGCCAGGAAGCTACTGAAGCCGCGACCGGGCTTTAGCTGCTGAGGCCGCGAAATTGGCTTCAGCCCTGGGAGCCAGCTACAACAGATAAAACGCAAGCCCGCCAATGACTGCGCGAACTCAGCACCACTCCTCCTACAGCCGATTGCAGTTGCCAGTTTGCAGGAGAACCTGGGAACAGAGTGGAAAGACATGAGAAGCGTGGACACCTGCACTGAGTGGGAAGGTCGGTGGCAAGTGCTTTCTGGAAAAGAACAGCCAAGGTTACAAAATTCTTAGGCGACAAACTTTTGCAGAAATTCCAAAATGGCGATTGGCCATGGAAGGTGGTTACCATGGTAACAGTATAAACTGTAAATCAGGTATAAGCCTCGGAACAACCCACAGTGCCACCTGGTGTCCAGAAAGTATATTGCAGTATGAATATATTCCTACGAAAGTTGATCCCTACAGCAGACATATAGATATATATAGGTTTATTAATACACACAAGAATATTTTTGTAGTTGGTGACTGGTTTTTTTCTTTTTTTGGTTTTCAGGGTTTTTTCTTTGTTTGTTTTGCTTTTGTCTGTTTTTTTCTCACCATTTTCTTAGAGGAGATTTCGATAATTTTTTATTATTACTTTCCATGTCTTCTAATTTTAGACACTTTCTATGTCTTCTTTCTTCTCATTTAACATTCCTACTAACACCACTTTTTTCTCTCTTTTTTTCCTTTCTTTCAATTATTTTACGATTATCACCATTTTTATTGCAGTTGTTCTTATATTGCTGTTGTCGTGGCTGTTACCTGTATGTCTATGTGTTTCCGTCTGGCTCTGTATCTATGGGCCCGTGTGCCTGGTAACCTTTGTATCTGTTTATTTGTTCATTTGGTCTCAATGAACTTGGTGTTATGACCTGCAACACTGAGCTCCTAACACTCCCCTCTACTCTCACTCCATGATCTGGAGACCTGCCCCCCCAGGAGTCCAGATTCTTGGGTGAACCCTCGAGAGGTGCAGACAGGACCTGGACTGCAGCTGGCCAGTGCTCACTCTGTAGCAATAGAGCGAGAAGGCGACAGTCGGCTAAGAGGGAATTACACTGGAGCAGTGGTGCCCCGAGGTGCAGAGCAACAACCATCTTCAGCAATAACAAGGCCCACCCCCAGATATCCCATAGCCTCTCCTCCTATCTTCCTGGGCAACCAGATGAGGCCAAGCATCTTCTCAGATGGAAACCACCATGGAACAGACCTGGGACTGAAACACAGGCCCCGTGAGTAAAGGGTTTGCCTGAGGCGGCACTGACCTGGGTGTAACATGGGGACTAGAAAACATATCCACAGAGCTAGGAAACTCCCAGGGTGGGGCTGATCCAGAGGACCGGTTGATTGAGCCTAAGACACACCTGGCCCTCAGGGGATCACCAGCCTATACACAAAGGAGGCCAAGAGGCTGCAGCCGACAACTGATCGTGCTGCAAATACAAACCCGCAGGACTAAAGACAGGGCCTGAGGCACAGGTTCTGGGAACTCAAATCAGCCTCTCCTCTGCAGAAGAATCTAGCAGGGTCAGAAACAAACTCCCACATGGTTGTTCTGTTTACCCAGTAACATAAACTAAGGGTGAAACTGGAACTGACTGAACACCTCCAGCCTCCATCAAGTGCCTGAGGTTGACAGGCCACACTACCCCCTGCTGGATAAAGACAGGGAGTAGTGGCCTAGATGAGTAGACAAAGACTACCCTGTGACTTAGGCAGGTGCAAACCCCTGGAGCATCTGCTTAGTGCAGACAACTGACTGGGTCACAGTCCTGTGGGGGTAGCAGTGAAGAGTGTGACAGAGCTGCAAGGTGGGGAAGGAGGCATCAATCTTCCCAGACTGATCTATTTACTGGGTGGCTCTTCCTAACTCCAGTCAGCACTGGAGCAAGCTATATTAGAGTAGTCACCGACCCCTTTGATCCAGTTCCCAGTGACCTCTTGAACTCTCCCACCCGAGGCACCTGCTGATGGACACAATTGATTTGGACCTTTTGAACTGAGCCACTCACCTGGGGACTATCCAGGTGTGCCCTAGGTGTGTGGTTATAAGAAGGTTTGATTTTCCTTTTCCATTTGTTGCCTGTGGTGGGTGGGGTGACTTAATTTTGTTGGTATTTCTCCACAGCTGAGACTTCTACCCAGAGTAACTGTTTCACTAGGGTCAAATAGAAACCAGCTGAAAAAAAGACAGAACCACTTAGGCCCTCTACACAAAACAGGGCCCCAGTTTCTCAGGCCACAGCACTGTACGGGTCCTCAACAAAACGCCAGGGGAGAAATCAAAGGGAGTAAAACAATCATGGGGCGGAATCAGCAGAAAAACTCTGGTAACATGAATAACCAGAATAGATCAACCCCCCAATGAAAGATACGGCAGATGTAATTGAAGAACCCATTCACAAACAACTGGCTGAGATGCCAGAAATCGAATTCAGAATTTGGATGGCAAACAAGATTAACAAAGTGAAACTAAAATTCGTGGAGAAATTCAAAGGCTGTCTCAAGAATTTAACGAATTTAAAGACAAACCCACAAAGACGTAGACACACTGAAGCAAGAATTTGCAGCCCTCAAAGATATGAAAAATACAGTAGAATCCCTTAGCAACACAATGGACCAAGCAGAAGAAAGGATCTCCGACATCGAAGATAAAGCCTTTGAACACTCCAAAACTCTCAAAGAGGAAGAGAAATGGAGAGCAAAAATGGATCACTCTCTCAGAGAGCTCTGGGATAATTCAAAGAAGGCAAATATCCGACTGATAGGAATTCCTGAAACAGATGAAGTGGCCTCACTGGGCGCACAGGCCCTTCTGCATGAAATTATGAAAGAGAATTTTCCAGACATGCCTAGAGAACCTGAAATTCAGATAGCAGATAGCTTCAAAACCTCAGCGCGACTCAACCCCAATAAGACATCCCCCAGGCATATCATAATTAACTTCACTAAAGTTAATATGAAGGAGAAAATTCTCAAAGCAGCCAGACGAAAGAAAATGATTACCTTCAAAGGCAAGAACGTTAGAATGACTGCAGATCTCTCTGCTGAAACTTTTCAAGCCAGAAGAGGGTGGTCATCAATGTTTAATCTCCTTAAGCAAAATAACTTTCAACCCCAGATCTTGTACCCAGCTAAACTGACTTTCATTTATGATGGAGAAATTAAATACTTTAATGACATTCATATGCTAAAGAAATTTGCCAAACCAAACAAGCTCTTCAGGATATTCTCAAACCTATCCTCCATAAGAACCAACCCAATCTTCTACTACAAAAGTAAACTCACTCAGAAACTTCTGATCAAACTCCAACTTCCACAATGGCAAAAGGATTAAAAATGCCCACTGGACTTTCAAAAAACTCAGTACCCAAAATTTCAACAAACTTATCAATACTCTCCTTTAATGTGAATGGCTTAAACTGTCCTCTAAAAAGACATAGGTTAGCTGACTGGATACAAAAACTCAGGTCAGACATTTGTTGCATACAAGAGGCACATCTGAACTTAAAAGACAAATACAGACTCAGGGTGAAAGGATGGTCATCCATATTTCAGGCAAATGGTAAGCAGAAAAAAGCAGGTGTTGCAATTTGATTTGTGGATACAATAGGCTTTAAACCAACAAAAGTAAGGAAGGACAAGAATGGTCACTTCATATTTGTTAAGGGTAAGACTCAATATGATGAGATTTCAATTATTAATATCTATGCACCCAACCAGAATGCACCTCAATTTATAAGAGAAACTCTAACAGACATGAGTAACTTGATTTCCTCCAACTCTATAATAGTTGGAGATTTTAACACTCCTTTGGCAGTGATGGATCGATCCTCTGACAAAAAGCTGAGTAGAGAAAGTCTAGATTTAAATCTAATCATCCAGCATTTAGATTTAGCAGACATCTACAGAACATTTCATCCCAAAAAAATTGAATACAAATACTTCTCATCAGCCCACGGAACTTACTCCAAAATTGATCACATCTTAGGTCACAAGTCTAACCTCACTAAATTTAAAGGAATAGAAATTATTCCATGCATCTTCTCGGACCATCATGGAATAAAACTGCAGATGAGTAACAACAGGAATCTGCATACACACACAAAAACATGGATGTTAAATAACCTTATGCTGAATGATAGCTGGGTCAGAGATGAGATCAAGAAGGAAATTACCAAATTTGTGGGAAAAAACGGCAATGAAGACACGAACTATCAGAACCTCTCAGACACTGCAAAGGCAGTACTAAGAGGGAAATTTATAGCACTGCAAGCCTTTCTCAGGAGAACGGAAAGAGAGGAAGTAAGCAACATAATGGGACATCTCCAGAGACTGGAAATGGAAGAACACTCCAACCCCAACTCCAGTAGAAGAAAAGAAATAACCAAAATCAGAGCAGAATTAAATGAAATTGAAAACAAAAGAATAATACAACAGATCAAGAAATCAAAAAGCTGGTTTTTTGAAAAGGTCAACAAAATAGATAAACCTTTGGCCAACCTAATCAGGAACATCACCCTGATCCCCAAACCAGGAAAACACCCAACAAGAAAAGAAAATTATAGACCAATATCACTAATGTACATAGATGCAAAAATATTCAACAAGATTCTAACAAACAGAATCCAGCACCATATCAAACGAATCATACATCATGACCAAGTTGGTTTTATCCCAGGTTCTCAAGACTGCTTCAATATACGTAAATCTATAAATGTAATTCAGCACATAAACAAATTAAAGACAACGACCATATGATTCTCTCAATGGACACAGAAAAAGCTTTTGATAACATCCAACATCCCTTCATGATCAGAACACTTAAGAAAATTGGTATAGACGGGACATTTCTTAAACTGATAGAGGCCATCTACAGCAAACCCACAGCCAATATCATATTGAATGGAGTTAAATTGGAATCATTTCCACTCAGATCTAGAACCAGACAAGGCTGCCCATTGTCTCCATTGCTCTTTAACATTGTAATGGAAGTTTTAGCCACCATAATTAGAAAAGAAAAGGTGATCAAGGGTATCCACATAGGGTCAGAAGAGATCAAACTTTCGCTCTTCGCAGATGATATGATTGTATATCTGGAAAATACTAGGGACTCTACTACAAAACTCTTAGAAGTGATTAAGGAATACAGCAGCATCTCAGGTTACAAAATCAACATTCATAAATTGGTAGCCTTTGTATATATAAACAATAGTCAAGTTGAAAAAAAAATTAAGAACTCTATCCCATTCACAGTAGTGCCAAAGAAGATGAAATACTTGGGAGTTTATCTAACAAAGGACGTGAAAGATCTATAGAAAGAGAACTATGAAACTCTAAGAAAAGAGATAGCTGAGAATGTTAACAAAAGGAAAAATATACCATGCTCACGGTTGGGAAGAATCAACATTGTTAAAATGTCCATACTACCCAAAGCAATATATAATTTCAATGCAATCCCCATTAAAGCTCCACTGTCATACTTTAAAGACCTTGAAAAAACAGTACTTTGTTTTATATGGAATCACAAAAAACCTCGAATAGCCAAGACATTACTCAAAAATAAACACAAAGCAGGAGGAATCACACTACCAGACCTCAGACTATACTACAAATCGATAGTGATCAAAACAGCATGGTACTGGCACAAAAACAGAGAAGTAGACGTCTGGAACACAATAGAGAACCAAGAGATGAATCCAGCTAATTACTGTTATTTAATCTTTGACAAGCCAATAAAAACTTTCAATGGGGAAAAGATTCCCTATTTCACAAATGGTGCTGGGTGAACTGGCTGGCAACCTGTAGAAGACTGAAACTGGACCCACACCTCTCACCATTAACCTAGATAGACTCTCACTGGATTAAAGATTTAAACCTTAGACATGAAACTATAAAAATACTAGAAGAGAGTGCAGGGAAATCCCTTGAAGAAATTGGGTTGGGCGAGTTTTTCATGAGTAGGACCCCGCAGGCAATTAAACCTGCTTCAAAAATACACTATTGGGACTTGATCAAACTAAAAAGCTTCTGCACAGCCAAGAACACAGTAAGTAAAGCAAGCAAACAGCCCTCAGAATGGGAAAAGATATTTGCAGGTTATGTCTCCGACAAAGGTTTAATAACCAGAATCCACAGAGAACTCAAACGCATTAGCAAGAAAAGAACAAGGGATCCCATCGCAGGCTAGGCAAAGGGCTTGAAGAGAAACTTCTCTGAAGAAGACAGGTGCATGTCCTTCAGACATATGAAAAAATGCTCATCATCTTTAATCATCAGAGAAATGCAAATCAAAACTACTTTGAAATATCATCTAACTCCAGTGAAACTAGCCTACATCACAAAATCCCAAGACCAGAGATGTTTGTGTGGATGTGGAGAAAAGGGAACACTTTTGCACTGCTGGTGGGAATGCAAATTAATACATTCCTTTTGGAAAGAGATATGGAGAACACTTAGAGATCTAAAAATAGATCTGCCATTCAATCCCTCTACTGGGCATATACCCAGAAGACCAAAAATCAGATCATAACAAAGATATTTATATTAGAATATTTATTGCAGCCCTATTCATAATTGCTAACTCATGGAAGAAGCCCAAGTGCCCATCGATCTACGAATGGATTAATAAAATGTGGTATATGTACACCATGGAATATTATGCAGCCTTAAAAAAAGATGGAGACTTTACCTCTTTCATGTTTACATGGATGGAGCTGGAACATATTCTTCTTAGTAAAGTGTCTCAAGAATGGAAGAAAAAGTACCCAATGTACTCACCCTTATTATGAAACTAATGTAGGACCTTCACATATGAAAGCTATAACCCAGTTACAACCTAAGAACAGGGAGAAGGGGGAAAGGGAGGGGAGGGAGTGGGGAGGTAGGTGGAGGGAGAGGGATTAATGGGATTACACCTGCGGTGCATCTTATAAGGGAATATGTGAATCCTAGTAATAGTGGAATATAAAGATCTTAGCAAAAGAACTAAGAAAATGCCACAAAAGCTATGTTAACTAGTGTGATGAAAATGTGTCAAACGGTCTATGAACCAAGTGTATGGTGCCCCATGATCATACTCATGTACACAGCTATGATTTAATAAAAAAATAAATTAATTAAAAAAATAAAATAAAACATTACCTCAGTATTTTCCATATCCTTATGATCTGATCCACAAACTTGTAATTTCTCATTTTTCAATAATTTCTCATTAATACCCTAATCATTGGTCTAAACTTCAATTTAGGACTTACAAATGTACATTGGTCCATATATAACATTTTAATGAATGAGATTGAAAATTCTTCTATATATGGAATCATAAAAAACCTCGAATAGCCAAGACATTACTCAGAAATAAAAATAAAGCAGGAGGAATCAAGCTACCAGACCTCAGACTATACTACAAATTGATAGTGATCAAAACAGCATGGTATTGGCACAAAAACAGAGAGGTAGATGTCTGGAACAGTATAGAGAACCAAGAGATGAATCCAGCTACTTACCGTTATTTAATCTTTGACAAGCCAATTAAAAACATTCAGTGGGGAAAAGATTCCCTATTTAACAATGGTGCTGGGTGAACTGGCTGACAACCTGTAGAAGACGAAACTGGACCCACACCTTTCACCATTAACTAAGATAGACCCTCACTGGATCAAAGATTTAAACTTAAGACATGAAACTATAAAAATACTAGAGGAGATTGCAGGGAAAACCCTTGAAGAAATCGGTCTGGGCAAGTATTTTATGAGGAGGACCCCCCAGGCAATTGAAGTAGCTTCAAAAATACACTACTGGGACTTGATCAAACTCAAAAGCTTCTGCACAGCCAAGAACACAGTAAGTAAAGCAAGCAAACAGCCCTCAGAATTGGAGAAGATATTTTCAGGGTGTATCTCTGACAAAGGTTTAATAACCAGAATCCACAGAGAACTCAAATGCATTAGCAAGAATAGAACAAGGGATCCCATCGCAGGCTGGGCAAGGAATTTGAAGAGAAACTTCTCTGAAGAAGACAGGAGCATGGCCTTCAGACATATGAAAAAATGCTCATCATCTTTAATCATCAGAGAAATGCAAATCAAAACTACTTTGAGATACCATCTAACTCCAGTGAGACTAGCCTATATCACAAAATCCCAAGACCAGAGATGTTGGCGTGGATGTGGAGAAAAGGTTTGGCACTGCTGGTGGGAATGCAAATTAATACATTCCTTTTGGAAAGAGATATGGAGAACACTTAGAGATCTAAAAATAGATCTGTCATTCAATCCTGTAATCCCCCTACTGGGCATATACCCAGAAGACCAAAAATCACATCATAACAAAGATATTTGTACCAGAATGTTTATTGCAGACCAATTCATAATTGCTAAGTCATGGAAGAAGCCCAAGTGCCCATCGATCCACGAATGGATTAATAAATTGTGGTATATGTACACCATGGAATATTATGCAGCCTTAAAGAAAGATGGAGACTTTACCTCTTTCATGTTTACATGGATGGAGCTGGGACATATTCTTCTTAGTAAAGTATCTCAAGAATGGAAGAAAAAGTACCCAATGTACTCAGCCCTAGTATGATACTAATTTAGGGTTTTCACATGAAAGCTATAACCCAGTTACAACCTAAGAATAGGGGAAGGGGGAGAGGGAGGGGGGAGGTGGGTATAGGGAAGGGGATTGGTGGGATTACACCAGTGGTGCATCTTACAAGGGTATATGTGAAACTTGGTAAATGGTCTGTGATGCTAGTGAATGATACCCCATGATTTTATCAATGTACACAGCTATGATTTAATAAATAAAAAAAAAGAAAATCCCAGGGACTCAACTTCAAAACTCTTAGAAGTGATCAAGGAATACAGCAGCATTTCAGCATACAAAATTAATACTTATAAGTCAGTAGCTTTTATATACGCCAACAATAGTCAATCTGAAAAAACAATCAAGGATTCTATTCCTTTTACAATAGTGTCAAAGAACATGGAGTATCTGAGAATTTACCTAACAAAGGACGTGAAAGATCCCTATAAAGAGAACTATGAAACTCTGAGAAAAGAAATAGCTGAAGATGTTAACAAATGGAAAAACATACCATGCTCATGGCTGGGTAGAATCAACATCGTTAAAATGTCCATACTACTCAAAGCAATCTACAGATTTAATTCAATCCCTATTAAAGCACTATTGTCATACTTTAAAGAACTTGAAAAAAATAGTACTTCATTGTATATGGAATCAGCAAAAACCTCAAATAGTAAATACATTACTCAGAAATAGGAACAAATTAGGTAGTTTCACCTTATCAGACTTCAGGCTATACTATAAATCTATAGTAATCAAAACAGCATGGTACTGGCACAAAAACAGAGCGGTAGATTTATGGAATGCAGTAGGAACCAAGAGATGAACCCAGCTACTTACTGTTATTTAATCTTTCACAAGCCAATTAAAAACATTCATGCCATTTGATCCTGAAATTCCTCTACTAGGTATATACCCAGATGATCAAAAATAATTTTACAACAAAGACATTTGAACCAGAATGTTTATTGCAGCCCAATTCATAACAGCCAAGACATGGAAACAGCCCAAGTGCCCATCAACCCATGAATGGATTAACAAATTGTGGTACATGTACACCATGGAATACTATGCAGCCATAAAAAAATGGAGACTTCACATCTTTTATGTTTACCTGGATGAAGCTGGGACATATTCTTCTTAGTAAAGTATCTCAAGAATGGGGAAAAAAATTATCCAATGTACTCGATACTACTATTTAATCACCTGTACACTCATATGAATGGCAAAACATAACAATAGTCCAGAAAGTATAAGGAAAGAGGAGAGAGAGGGGAGGGGAAGGTCATATGAGAGGAGGGAGGGTATTTGAGGGGACTTCACCTAACGTGCATGATGCAATGGTACATTTCAAAACTCATTATACTCATTTTAAGAAATGAGTATAATTGTGATGAATGTGTTACTTAGTTCAATGTAAGCATTTCACATTGTATATGCAACTAGTACCCTGACCCCCATAAATGCATCAATGTACAAAGTTATGATTTAATAAAAAAATAACAATAATAAAATAAAAATAAAAATAAAACAGTAGCCACTAACCACATGTGGCTAACCAGCATGTGAAATACGGTTAGTGCAAAAAAGGAAGTGAATTTTTAAAAATTATAAGTAATTTTAATAATTATTTAAATTTAAGTAGTACAAATAGTGGCTACTGTATTGAACAACACAGCTATAGTGGATTATAAGACAAAATTATATGGTCAAAAAGTTTCCATTGCCTTTTACTTTTTCCTTTTTGATTCCCAGGCTTTTTGCCTATCTTCAAAGTGGACCCAGCATTGCCTGAGCACAGCACCAAATGTCTGAAAACCGAGAATTCAAACTCCAGTACCAGCTTCCCCAGAGAAACAGCAGGTGATATAAACAAATAGATCATTTAGCACTATAAGTAATATTGCAATTCACTTAACAAAGAACAAAAAGAAAACATTGCATTTTAAGGTCTAATCTAAATTTCTCCTTTGGCTCCTTTTTTTTTTTTCTTTTTTTTCTTTTTTTTTTATTGTTGGGGATTCATTGAGGGTACAATAAGCCAGTTACACTGATTGCAATTGTTAGGTAAAGTCCCTCTTGCAATCATGTCTTTTTATATGAAATGTGTTAGCCCAAAAATCTTTTATTATGTTACATATATATGGGAACTAATTGGAGTAAAAATTATTTAGTGATTTTATAATGGATCTAAATTGTAATACCATACTTTTACTAATGCCTTGTTAAACAACATCTAACTCAATTTTATTTGTGAAGAGAGAAAGCATGAGAGAGCTATGTGCATGTGTAAATGTGTCTCTGTGTGTGTGTAAATGTGGCATGGCTAGGTGGTTGCATGTGTGAGAAAATAAAAGTTGAGAGATTGGCCATTTTCAAGAATGCTCCTAGTTCCCCAAAATTACTGAATTGAAATGATCTTAATACAACTTAATGAGAATATTACCATATGCTAAGCTCTATTTGACATAATAGTATCCAGTGTTTTAGGAGCACAGTTGCATGGTGAACAACTTTGCTGAATTAAAGCTAATAGACATTTGGGTAGGGTGGACAAAAGAAAATATAACCAGAACAGTCATTATAAAAGTTCTTAGCCAAAACTTAAAGCTTCAGAGGGGGAAAAATAATCTTTTGAGTGATTTTAGAGTTTAACAGTGTGGCTATGACTCCCTCTGCCCTTGAGCGGATTAGTCTCTTCCTCCACTCAAGCATTCTCCATGAGGACCAGTGATCTTGAGTCTTGGAAGCAGAGCTCAAGGAATCGTTAAGAAGATCAGTTTCATGATTTATAAATTACCTTCCTATTCTTATGGATGCTCCCTGTGATACTGTCACGCCTGTATTTTTACTCAAGATTTATAATGGTGTACTTTAAAGGAGCTCCAGACATGATACTTCATAGCCATCACAACCACCATAACCTTCCCCAAGTGAGACATTCCTTTCTCAGGTGGTCCTCCTGGCCTTTCTCCTAGATTCATCACAACTGGTTAGGCAGCTATTAATTGTGTAAAGATGTGGCTACTAGAGTGATTATAGCTGGCTTTCTTGTCTTAGTAATTTTTGAATCTTACCAGTTATCATCTTGTCTAAATTTTTCAGAAGAATTCTCTTCTTTTCTTGGTCTCTTGCCCCACCCAAACCGTGTATAGAAGATGTGTTCCATTGGACAAAGCTAATTTCAAATCTACCTGTTGAACTAAATCTTTGCAGGCTTCTTTATGAGCATAAAAAGTTACATTCATTCCCAAACCAAGTTTGTAAAAAATAAAACATAAATGACTGAGAAAATTTCTGTGAGAATTCCAGATGATTTCATGTACTAAATTATTGATACCAGGTTCTAATTCTACATCTCCATCCAGATGATTTCAGCCTTCTAGGAGCAAAGTAAGGGGTCGAAAGAGGAAGATGTATAAACTAAATGACAGGAGCTAAAATTGATGGTTCCCCTAACAAATTGTGCAGGAATACAATCCTAAACCCCTGCTACCAACCTCGATAGAAAAAAATAAAGAACACACAAATATATACATTACCAGATGTGTTGAACTTTATGTAACCAAATCACTAGGAGAAATAGCAAGCAGGCACCATTCACAGAAATCCTCCCAGAAGTCAAGCAAATTTAACCATTTAGTATAAAATTTGAATATTTCTCTGTTGATATTTTATGACATAAGTCTCTCCTAAATCTTTCTCAGAGTTTTCTCAAAGAATTACCTTTAACACATATGATTCTACTCTCTTGTGTAATTCATTTGTACCTCATTTGACTCATTACAATATTATAATTATAAATTAGAGGACCAGAGCAATCAAAAAGGGCAAAAAGCATTTGGAGAACTATGGAATTCTTAACTCTATACTAAAACTGTGTTACACTGTCCTATCATTCATACAATTGAAAAAATACAAGATATTCTGCCAGCTTTCAGTCTGTTTTACCTGCCTTCCTACTGTCTTTTCAATCTGTTCTTTTTTTAACTTACAAACTTAAGTTATTTTATTTCTACTAGAAATTTAATATTCTTCTTTCCTACCACAAAAGTGATTTTCTCTCTGAAAGTCCTTATCAATCAACAGAGTAGAGTCAAATTTCAAACTTCTATCTCTAATTGATCATCTATTACAACATATTTGTGTGTTACCAGTCTAGGAACAACTTGGAAAGAATAAGCATATCTTATTCTTTTTAATATAATTATAATAAAGTTTAAAATAGGCATTCAAAAGTGTTTTTATGTATTAAGTAAATAAA
The DNA here is from genome assembly GCF_027406575.1 of Nycticebus coucang. Lineage (NCBI taxonomy): Eukaryota > Metazoa > Chordata > Mammalia > Primates > Lorisidae > Nycticebus > Nycticebus coucang. The sequence goes on from NC_069793.1 coordinate 76,555,380, forward strand.
TGACCAATTTTGTAGAACTGTGAGAGTAGGCATAGTAGGAACAGAATATTCTAATGTGAAATTTATAATAGATACAATATTTTCACAAGCCATAAACTCAGGGACACAAAAAATTAAACTTGATTTCTCTATTTTGAACTTTATTTTTATATCAAGTTCCCATTTGACTGAAGATGAAGAACGCTTCTTAATATAGTTCTTCCCCAAGTAAATTCAGGTTTTGAATGTCAGTTCAAGGTTCCCTCCACTCAATTTTCTCTAAGTTGTGACAAGAATGGATGAGGAGCTTTCATATATCAAGGTATTGGGGGCAATAGTGTCTGGACTTAGACATCTTCTGTACACATGATTGTTCATGGAGATGTGATAATCTAATCTGATTTTTGGATCATCATCTGCTCACTCTGGCATCTGCAAAGAGGCCTGCATTTGCATCTAATCATTTGTCATAAAGTCCAACCTGGCATTGAATTCTTCCTGTTGTCCTTGCTGAGAACTCTCTCAGGTCCAGAAAACTAAAGCAGCCCATTTTTGCTTTACCCAGGGCTTCACAAGACGGGGAGGTAATGGCAGGGATTGCAGTAAGCAGGCCCTCTTATGAAGACACTGTCATGGTATCTTTTTCTTTTTAGGTGTAAGAGGAACAACTAGTCAGGGGAAAACATTAGATGCTTCAAACAGGCTTCTCTAAACAAATATATTTGTTAGTTTAACTTTTGAACAAAATTAAGCAAACTTTCTTTGTTGTGGCATTGCTGGGGCCACACCTATGGTGCATCTTAGAATGGATACAGGCGAAACTTACTAAAGGCAGAATACAAATGTCTACACACAATAACTAAGAAAATGCCATGAAGGCTACGTTGAACAGTTTGATGAGAATATTTCAGATTGTATATGAAACCAGCACATTGTACCCCTTGATTGCACTAATGTACACAGCTATGATTTAACAATAAAAAAATTAAAAAAAAAAGAAGTGATGTTCACTGTGAATCTCCAAGAGCAGAGTATCAATGCAGCAAGTATCTTTTATTTTAGCAGATTGGCTACAACAAGTATTCTTTAAAATACTAATTTGGAAATTTGTTCCAATATGCTGTGCAATTATTGACCATTCACTTACCAGTACAGCCCAGGAGACAGCCCTGGATGTGAGGGTAGCCTGACTGTGTCTAATAATTTGATAATAATTTTAATTCAGTCAAAGCTCTCCTTTAGCTCAACCAATATGCAAAAGTGAACTTACAGCAAAAAATGGAATGGAGCAAGTAGAATAAATGTCAAATCTCCTTCCTCTTCTCTTCTTTTAACTGTTCATATCAAGCTAGAGTACTATTGTTCATTGAGGTTAAAAGTAGAGTTGTTTTGGAAAAAAATAATGTGGAAAAAATGGAATATTCTGTCCTGTTCTTCCCCTAACTGGCTGTGTGACTTTCTTCAATTCACTTCAGCTTTCTGGGCCTTTGTTTCCACATTGTATATGAGGACAGTAGAGTAAAGGGAGAAGGTGAGCTTAACTTTCCATTCTAATGACATAATAACATTCCTTTATACCCAGTGATCATCTTCATTGATTGGTAGGTGGGTGGGTCTCTTATCTGTCAGACTCTCAGGTAAGAAATCATTTCTCACTATGCCTCAGCCACAGCAGGCATTAATATGAATAAACATCTATATCTGTGTTATTCAGTACAGTCATTCAACCCTTTCAGAACCATTACTTTATTTGATCTTTAGAACAGCCTTCAATATAACCCAGAGATTATTATTCTTTTTTAGAGAGAAACCAAGTTTCAGTTATATTTCCAAGTTCACCCAGTTTCTAAATGACAGAATTGGGCTTGAACTCCACCCTTCACACATAGAATCCCATTTGTAATAAGTGACACAGTGTTTTCTTTCTAAATCTGAAACCCTAGGAAGGAGTAATTTTGCCATATTCTCCTTTGCTGCCAAACAATCACTCTGGGAAAAGCAATACTCATTATTTTTCTGAAGGGAAAACACAATTCTAATTCAGGCAACATAATAATTTTATGGTTTGAATGAAAAGAATGTTTTTCTCCTGTCAAATTTAATTTATATCACAAGACTAAATAAAAATTTCATGTACTGGGTGACAGAAAAATAGAAAATGTCCTGAGTAGACAAGCTTAAATTATCTCCCATTTGAATGACTTCATTTCCCAGAGAGTTTCATCAGGTTTTTTAATTAAGAGCAAATTGTTCATCTAGAGTCAGTAATTTGCCAATGACCTCTTCATAACACTTCAGTCTAAGGTGACAGAAATGATTACAGGACTTTCAAATTAAAAATATCAAGCTCTCAAAAATACTAGGCCTTCAGTTAGTAACTGAATCAGGTAAAGGGGGTTATGTGGCGAAATAATGATATTTTAGCCCCTAAAATAAAGACTCAGAGATGTTTACCTAATCTTAAGTTTCATAGGAGTTGATGTTAGAGATTGGAGACATCCAATAACATGTGTAAAGAAATATGAACATATGTATGCAAATATGCAAGTAGATATACATGTGTGTTTTTACATAACAATGTAGGAACACGGAAAGAATTCAAAAAGATACTTCCTAAGGTGTTAAAATGACATTATTATAGCAGTAGATGGAAACGAGGTAGAGCAAGATAAGGTAGGAAAAGTGAAAGGGGAGAAAAAAAAGAAAGGAAAAAATTGAACCAAAAATAGAAAAAATGAGGGATATTATACCTTTTACACTTTTAAGTAAACTTTTACTGAGGTGTGTACAGATCAACATTTTAAGAAAATAATACAATGTGAGTCATAAAAGATAGTAAAGCATTTAGGAGCTTTAAAGAACAAATACTGTTATCATGGTGTGTAGGAGAGGAAGCTGAACACTTGGACAGAAGTATGAGTAAGGAAGTCTTAGTGCAAGATGTTAAAAAGCCTGACTTTCTCTTGAGTGCAAGTAATAGCCACTAGGGGGGTTTAACTATGATAGTGAATGTCACAGACTTGAGTTTTAGGCAGGCCATTCTGTCAGTGGACAGGGTGGAGGAGGAGAGAATTCATGATCTAAGTAAGAGAGGATGAGTGCTTATATTGAGGTAGTGGTGATGGGATTGGATGGAAGTACAGATTTTACAAAAACTAGCTAAAGCTATGCGCGTCACTATCCCCATGATTACTACTTCACATATTCACTAATAGTGCTACACTACAACTGCCACAATCACCCATCTGTCTCTAATCAGTGCACAGTATCTACCAGATATTGTGTAAGGAACTATATTTTTGTTTTCTTAACTAATTATTATTATAGTAACCCTGAAAGATAGGCACCTGGTTGTTGATTACCATAGAGAGCATTAGGTGAGGCATAGAAAAGTCACATTGGCAAAAATTAGAGAATTGAACTGCATCACAATTTGCAAGACAAACTCTACTAGGACTTATGGTCCAAGCCTTGACATGCAATGCAAACTACTTAGAATTAGATTATTTTAACACCAACTCATTCAGACCTGAATGTTCCAAGATAAGACCACAAACTGTTTTGACAGTAATAAACTTGCATATTTCTCATTTAAGACCTTACCTATTGATAGTTAGAAATTCTAACCCTGTCTACAAAATAAATATTAACTTACACCCTAAAACCAAACATCATCTAGGCCCCATCACCAGTCATTAGAAAAAAGCAAATCAGAAGCACCTTGAAATAGCACCTCATGCCCATAGGTCAAATTAAAAAATGCCAAAGGATGGGCAGTGCCTGTGGCTCAAGGAGTAGGGTTATACCCATATACTGTAGGTGGTGGGTTCAAACTGGCCCTGGCGGGGTAGACTGAGAGGGGTGTTCGAATGCAAATCTCCAGCAGCAAAGACGTTTGAACTCAAAACAGCCCGTCTTCTGTAGGCAATTTCGACAGGAACAGAGACAGAACCCCGCAAAGTTGTCTGTTCTGTTCTGTTCTGTTCTGTTCTGTTAGCAGCATCCATCAGGGATGGGGATAAGCCTGAGTGAACACCGCCTTCCCATCACCTGCATCAAACACTCAAAGATGTCAGGCCCCATCTCCTCCTGCTAGATAGCGGCAGTCTGCGGGGGCCTGGCAGACTTCCTTGCGATTCAGGCAGGTGCAAACCCCTGGAGTGTCTGTTCACTGCAGGCAACTGGGTTAGCCATCTGCAGAGATACCAGTGACTGGGTCCAACGGAGGGGAAAAGTGGGGAAGGAGACGTCAACCTTCCTAGACTGCTCTGTTTGCTGGGTGGCTCCTCCTGACTCCACGCTGCACTGGGGTGAGCTGTGTCAGAGGAGTCACCAGGCCCCTGTGATCCAGTTCCCAGAGACCTCTTGAACTCTCCCACCCAAGACAAGTGCTGATTGAGACAGTTGATTTGGACCTTTTGAACTGGGCTAATAGACTGAGCACTTTTCAGGTGGTGCCCTGGGTGTGCGATTGTAGGAAGGTTTGATTCTCCTTTTCCAACTGGGGCCAGAGGTGGGCAGGCAGGGTGACTTAATTGCTGATTTTTCCACACAGCTGAGACTTCAAGCCAGAGTAGAAGTTGCAATAGGATCGAACAGAAACCAGCTGAAAGCAAGACAGAACCACTTTGCTCCACCACACCAGACAGGGCCCCAGTTTCTCAGGCCACAACACTGTACGGGCCCTCGATAAAACCCCAGGGGAAAAACCAAAGGGAGTAAAATAAGCATGGGGCGGAATCAGCGGAAAAACTCTGCTAACATGAATAACCAGAATAGATCAACCACCCCAAGAAAAGATACGGTAGATGTGATTGAAAATCCCATTCATAAACAACTGGCTGAGATGTCAGAAATCGAATTCAGAATTTGGTTTGCAGACAAGATTAATAAAATGGAATTAGGAATTCGAGGAGAAATTCAAAAATTGTCTCAAGAATTTAACGAATTTAAAGACAAGACCACCAAAGACTTAGACACACTAAAGCAAGAACTTACAGCCCTCAAAGATATGAAAAATACAGTAGAATCCCTCACTAACAGAATGGAGCAAGCAGAAGAAAGGATTTCTGACATTGAAGATAAAGTCTTCGAACGCTCCCAATCTCTCAAAGAGGAAGAGAAATGGAGAGCAAAAACGGATCACTCACTCACAGAACTCTCAGATAATTCGAAAAAAAGCAACATAAGGATTATAGGAATTTCTGAGAACGATGAAGTCGCCTCCGAGGGCACAGAGGCCCTTCTACATGAAATTATGAAAGAAAATTTTCCAGACATGCATAGAGAATCTGAAATTCAGATAGCAGACAGCTTCAGAACCCCAGCACGATTCACCCCAATAAGTCATCCCCCAGAAATATCATAATTAGCTTCACTAAAGTTAACATGAAAGAGAAGATTCTCAAAGCAGCCCGGCGAAAGAAAACAATAACGTACAAACGTAAGAATATTAGAATAACTGCAGATCTCTCTGCTGAAACTTTTCAAGCCAGAAGAGGCTGGTCATCAACTTTTAATCTCCTAAAGCAAAAAACCTTTCAACCCAGGATCTTGTATCCAGCTAAACTGAGTTTCATCTATGATGAAGAAATTAAATACTTCAATGACATTCATATGTTGAAAAAATTTGCCATAAGTAAACCAGCTCTTCAGGATGTTCTCAGACCTATCCTCCACAATGACCAACCCAATCCTATACCACAAAAGTAAACTCACTCAGAAACTTCGGATCAAACTCCAACTTCCACACTGGCAAAAGGATTAAAAATGTCCACTGGACCTTTGAAAAACTCGATACCCAAAATTCCACCAGATTTATCAATACTCTCCATCAATGTGAATGGCTTAAACTGTCCTCTAAAGAGGCATAGGTTAGCTGACTGGATACAAAAACTCAAGCCAGATATTTGTTGCATACAAGAGTCACATCTCAACTTAAGAGACAAATACAGACTCAGGGTGAAAGGATGGTCATCCATATTTCAGGCAAATGGTAATCAGAAAAAAGCAGGTGTTGCAATTTTATTTGCAGATACAGTAGGCTTTAAACCATCAAAAGTAAGGAAGGACAAGAATGGTCACTTCATATTTGTTAAGGGTAATACTCAATATGATGAGATCTCAATTATTAATATCTATGCACCCAACCAGAATGCACCTCAATTTATAAGAGAAACTCTAACAGACATGAGTAACTTGATTTCCTCCAGCTCCATACGAGTCGGAGATTTCAACACTCCCTTGGCAGTGTTGGATCGATCCTCCAGCAAGAAGCTGAGCAAAGAAAACTTAGATTTAAACCTAACCATCCAATATTTAGATTTAGCAGACATCTACAGAACATTTCATCCCAACAAAACTGAATACACATACTTCTCATCAGCCCACGGAACTTACTCCAAAATTGACCACATTTTAGGTCACAAGTCTAACCTCAGTAAATTTAAAGGAATAGAAATTATTCCATGCATCTTCTCGGACCATCATGAAATAAAACTTGAATTGAGTAACAACAGGAATCTGCATACCCATACAAAAACATGGAAGTTAAATAGCCTTATGCTGAATGATAGCTGGGTCAGAGATGAGATTAAGAAAGAAATCGCCAATTTTTTGGAACAAAACGACAGTGAAGACACAAACTATCAGAACCTCTGGTACACGGCAAAGGCAGTTCTAAGAGGGAAATTTATAGCACTGCAAGCCTTCCTCAAGAGAACGGAAACAGAGGAAGTTAACAACTTAATGGGACATCTCACGCAACTGGAAAAGGAAGAACATTCCAACCCCAAACCCAGTAGAAGAAAAGAAATAACCAAAATTAGAGCAGAATTAAATGAAATTGAAAACAAAAGAATAATACAACAGATCAAGAAATCAAAAAGCTGGTTTTTTGAAAAGCTCAATAAAATAGATAAACCTCTGGCCAACCTAATCAGGAAAAAAAGAGTAAAATCTCTAATATCATCAATCAGAAACAACAAAGACGAAATAACCACAGACTCATCAGAAATCAAAAAAATCCTTAATGAATATTACAAGAAACTTTATTCTCAGAAATATGAAAATCTGAAGGAAATAGACTGATACTTGGAAGCACGCCACCTTCCAAGACTTAACCAGAATCAAGTGGAAATGTTGAACAGACCCATATCAAGTTCAGAAATATCATCAACTATACAAAACCGCCCTAAAAAGAAAAGCCTGGGACCAGATGGTTTCACATCAGAATTCTACCAAACCTTAAAAGAGGAATTAGTACCTATATTACTCAACCTGTTCCAAAATGTAGAAAACGAAGGAAGACTACCCAACACGTTCTATGAAGCAAACATCACCCTGATCCCCAAACCTGGAAAAGACCCAACAAGAAAAGAAAATTATAGACCAATATCACTAATGAATATACATGCAAAAATATTCAACAAGATCCTAACAAACAGAATCCAGCAACACATCAAACAAATTATACATCATGACCAAGTTGGTTTTATCCCAGGGTCTCAAGGCTGGTTCAATATACGTAAATCTATAAATGTAATTCAGCACATAAACAAATTAAAAAACAAAGACCATATGATTCTCTCAATTGATGCAGAAAAAGCTTTTGATAATATCCAGCATCCCTTCATGATCAGAACACTCAAGAAAATTGGTCTAGAAGGGACTTTTCTTAAACCGATAGAGGCCATCTACAGCAAACCCACAGCCAATATCATATTGAATGGAGTTAAATTGGAATCATTTCCACTCAGATCAGGAACCAGACAAGGCTGCCCATTGTCTCCATTGCTTTTCAACATTGTAATGGAAGTTTTAGCCACCTCAATTAGGGAAGAAAAGGCGATCAAGGGTATCCATATAGGGTCAGAAGAGATCAAACTCTCGCTCGTCGCAGATGATATGATTGTGTATCTGGAAAACACTAGGGACTCTACTACAAAACTCCTAGAAGTGATCAAGGAATACAGCAGCGTCTCAGGTTACAAAATCAACATTCATAAATCGGTAGCCTTTATATACACCAACAACAGTCAAATTGAAAAAGCAGTTAAGGACTCTATCCCATTCACAGTAGTGCCAAAGAAGATGAAATATTTGGGAATTTACCTAACAAAAGACGTGAAAGATCTCTATAAAGAGAACTATGAAACTCTAAGAAAAGAAATAGCTGAAAATGTTAACAAATGGGAAAACATACCATGCTCATGGCTAGGAACAATCAACATTATCAAAATGTCCATACTACCCAAAGCAATATATAATTTCAACGCACTCCCTATTAAAGCTCCACTGTCATATTTTAAAGATCTTGAAAAAACATTACTTCGTTTTATATGGAATCAGAAAAAACCTCGAATAGCCAAGACATTACTCAGAAATAAAAACAAAACAGGAGGAATCACACTACCAGACCTTAGACTTTACTACAAATCGATAGTGATCAAAACAGCATGGTATTGGCACAAAAACAGAGAAGTAGATATCTGGAACAGAATAGAGAACCAAGAGATGAATCCAGCTACTTACCGCTATTTGATTTTTGACAAGCCAATTAAAAACATTCGGTGGGGAAAAGATTCCCTATTTAACAAACGGTGCTGGCTGAACTGGCTGGCAACCTGCAGAAGACTGAAATTGGACCCACGCCTTTCACCATTAACTAAGATAGACTCTCATTGGATTAAAGATTTAAACTTAAAACACAAAACTATAAAAATACTAGAGGAGAATGCAGGGAAAACCCTTGAAGAAATTGGTCTGGGTGAGTATTTCATGAGGAGAACCCCCCGGGCAATTGAAGCAGCTTCAAAAATACACTACTGGGACTTGATCAAACTAAAAAGCTTCTGCACAGCTAAGAACACAGTAAGCAGAGCAAGCAGACAGCCCTCAGAATGGGAGAAGATATTTGCAGGGTATATCTCTGACAAAGGTTTAATAACCAGAATTCACAGAGAACTCAAACGCATCAGCAAGAAAAAAACAAGGGATCCCATCGCAGGCTGGGCAAGGGATTTGAAGAGAAACTTCTCTGAAGAAGACAGGCGCACGGCCTTCAGACATGAAAAAATGCTCATCATCTTTAATCATCAGAGAAATGCAAATCAAAACTACTTTGAGATATCATCTAACTCCAATGAGACTAGCCTATATCACAAAATCTCAAGACCAGAGATGTTGGCGTGGATGCGGAGAAAAGGGAACACTTCTGCACTGCTGGTGGGAATGCAAATTAATACATTCCTTTTGGAAAGATATATGGAGAACACTCAGAGATCTAAAAATAGATCTGCCATTCAATCCTGTAATCCCTCTGCTGGGCATATACCCAGAAGACCAAAAATCACAACATAACAAAGATATTTGTACCAGAATGTTTATTGCAGCCCAATTCATAATATCTAAGTCATGGAAAAAGCCCAAGTGCCCATCTATCCACGAATGGATTAATAAATTGTGGTATATGTATACCATGGAATACTATGCAGCCTTAAGGAAAGATGAAGACTTTACCTCTTTCATGTTTACATGGATGGAGCTGGAACATATTCTTCTTAGTAAAGTATCCCAAGAATGGAAGAAAAAATACCCAATGTACACAGCCCTACTATGAAACTAATTTGGGACTCTCACATGAAAGCTATAACCCAGCTACAACTTAACAATAGGGGGAAGTGGGAAATGGGGGGGTGGGTAGAGGGAGGGGAATCGGAGGGATCACACCTGTGGTGCATATTACAGGGGTATTTGCGAAACTTGGTAAATGTAGAATGTAAATGTTTTGGCACAGTAACTGAGATAACGCCGGAAAGACTATGTTAACCACTGTGATAAAAATGTGTCAAATGGCTTATGAAGTGAGTGTATGATGCCCCATAATCATATCATTGTATACAGTTATGATTTAATAAAAAAAAAAAAAGAAATAGCTGAAAATGGTAACAAATGGAAAAACATACCATGCTCATGGCTAGGAACAATCAACATTATCAAAATGTCCATACTACCCAAAGCAATATATAATTTCAACGCACTCCCTATTAAAGCTCCACTGTCATATTTTAAAGATCTTGAAAAAACATTACTTCGTTTTATATGGAATCAGAAAAAACCTCGAATAGCCAAGACATTACTCAGAAATAAAAACAAAACAGGAGGAATCACACTACCAGACCTCAGACTTTACTACAAATCGATAGTGATCAGAACAGCATGGTATTGGCACAAAAACAGAGAAGTAGATATCTGGAACAGAATAGAGAACCAAGAGATGAATCCAGCTACTTACCGCTATTTGATTTTTGACAAGCCAATTAAAAACTTTCAGTGGGGAAAAGATTCCCTATTTAACAAATGGTGCTGGCTGAACTGGCTGGCAACCTGCAGAAGACTGAAATTGGACCCACACCTTTCACCATTAACTAAGATAGACTCTCATTGGATTAAAGATTTAAACTTAAAACACAAAACTATAAAAATACTAGAGGAGAACGCAGGGAAAACCCTTGAAGAAATTGGTCTGGGTGAGTATTTCATGAGGAGAACCCCCCGGGCAATTGAAGCAGCTTCAAAAATACACTACTGGGACTTGATCAAACTAAAAAGCTTCTGCACAGCTAAGAACACAGTAAGCAGAGCAAGCAGACAGCCCTCAGAATGGGAGAAGATATTTGCAGGGTATATCTCCGACAAAGGTTTAATAACCAGAATTCACAGAGAACTCAAACGCATCAGCAAGAAAAAAACAAGGGATCCCATCGCAGGCTGGGCAAGGGATTTGAAGAGAAACTTCTCTGAAGAAGACAGGCGCAAGGCCTTCAGACATATGAAAAAATGCTCATCATCTTTAATCATCAGAGAAATGCAAATCAAAACTACTTTGAGATATCATCTAACTCCAATGAGACTAGCCTATATCACAAAATCTCAAGACCAGAGATGTTGGCGTGGATGCGGAGAAAAGGGAACACTTCTGCACTGCTGGTGGGAATGCAAATTAATACATTCCTTTTGGAAAGATATATGGAGAACACTCAGAGATCTAAAAATAGATCTGCCATTCAATCCTGTAATTCCTCTGCTGGGCATATACCCAGAAGACCAAAAATCACAACATAACAAAGATTTTTGTACCAGAATGTTTATTGCAGCCCAATTCATAATAGCTAAGTCATGGAAAAAGCCCAAGTGCCCATCGATCCACGAATGGATTAATAAATTGTGGTATATGTATACCATGGAATACTATGCAGCCTTAAAGAAAGATGGAGACTTCACCTCTTTCATGTTTACATGGATGGAGCTGGAACATATTCTTCTTAGTAAAGTATCCCAAGAATGGAAGAAAAAGTACCCAATGTACACAGCCCTACTATGAAACTAATTTGGGACTCTCACATGAAAGCTATAACCCAGCTACAACTTAACAATAGGGGGAAGTGGGAAGGGGGGGTGTGTAGAGGGAGGGGGATCGGTGGGATCACACCTGTGGTGCATCTTACAGGGGTATTTGTGAAACTTGGTAAATGTAGAATGTAAATGTTTTGGCACAGTAACTGAGATAACGCCAGAAAGTCTATGTTAACCACTGTGATAAAAATGTGTCAAATGGTTTATGAAGCGAGTGTATGATGCCCCATGATCATATCAATGTATACAGTTATGATTTAATAAAAAAAAAAATACTGGCCCTGGCCAAAAACTGCAAAAAAAAAAAAAATGCTGATGGAGATGTATAGAAATTGGAACCCTGTGCACTATTGGTGAGATTTTAAAATAGTAAAACTTGAGATGGAAAACAGTACAGCAGTTCCTCAAACAGTTAAAAATAGTACTGCCATGTGATCCAGCAATTCTGCTTCTAGGTATATATCCAAGAGAACTAGTTGCAAGATCTTAAAGAGATATTTCCACACTCATGTTCATAGCAACACTAGTCACAATAGCTAAGGGGCAGAAGCAACCCAAGTGTTCATTGACAAATGAAAGGATAAAAAAAATACAATGTTTGCATCCAATGGAATATTATTCAGCCTTAAAAAGGAAGGGGCATCCTGTCACATGCTACAATACAAATAAGACTTATAGATACCATGCCAAGAGAAATAACCCGTCACAGAAAGATAAATGCTGCATTATTCCAACTGTAGGAGATATCTAAAGTAATCAGACTCATAGAAATACAAAGTAGAATGGTCACTTGGGCTGAGAAGAAGGGAGAAAATAGGAGTTATTGTTTAATACTTACAGAGTTTCAGTCTCACAAAATGAAAAGGTGCTGGACATCTAATGCTCAACAAAGTGAATATACTTAACACTAGCAAACTATATACTCAAAAATGATTAAAATGATAAATTTTATGTTATGTGGTCTTCACCATAATAAAATATTTTTTAAGAAGTACCTCCATGAATTTATAAACCCAGTTCTGAATGACTGGCAGCCTTCTGTAATTGTATCTGTGGAGACTTGGATGCCATGCCAATCACAGCCTTCAGGTCACAAGCCCTCCAGTGCAGTGTCAAGAATGTGGGCTTAGCTGGGCGCAGTGGCTCATACCTGTAATCCCAGTTAATTGGGAGTCTGAAGTGGAGGATCACTTGAGATGAGTCTGAGCAAAACAGTGAGACCCTTCTGTAAAAGATTAAACAAAAAGAACATGGACTTGGAAGCCAAACACACTATATTAGAGGCCTTCAGATGAGTTCTCCCTCTGGGTCTCATTAGCTATGAAATTCGGAAAAATTTATGAAACCTCTCTGATCTCCATTTCTTAACCTATGCACTGGGAATAGGGGTATTTCAAAGAGCTATCATGGGTATTAAATGAGATAATAAATGGAAAATATCTAGCAAAGTACCTTCCACACAGTAAGTACATTGTAAAGAAATGAACTAGTGGTATTGCTCAATGCCTTTTAATATCATTCTTTCCACCACGTTCACCATCCTGGATTTAAAATAGGAAGGATTCTTTTCTCCTCCACCAAGATACTTTCTTCCTGTTGATTTACTTAACTACCATCTATTAAGTTCCAGCTATGTGCCAGAGTCTGGGCTAGAAATTGGGAATGTGATACAGAGGTGCTCCATCACAACTGATTTGTGCCTTGGTAAAAGAGAATGAAATGTGTAGCTGAATAATGCAACAAAAATAAATAAATTAGAAGCATGGGGTGCATGAAATGTTGAGAGTGGGGTGGGAGTAATGTTGAGAGACAATCATCCAACATCCAGGTTGCACATGAAAACAGTGTTCTGAACTGTTCTTAAATCCCATCTCCAGGAAAGTTAATAATAAAATAACAATAATAATAATGGTAACAGTAATGGTGCCAGTAATAGTGTTAAGTTGCTTTATTCTGATTCTTTGATACTTTGTCAAACATTCCCATTTTATTATCTCATTTAATACTCATGATATTCCTTTGAAATACTCTTGTTTCCATTCCATAGGTGAAAAAATTAGGATGAGAGAGTTTTCATAAATTTCTTTCAATTTCACAGGTAATGAGTGGCAGAGCTACGTCCCAGAGCCTGTGGGCCTCTAGTGTGTCTAAGCCCATGTTCTTTTCTTTCTTTTTTTTTTTCCTTGAAACTATATTGCTATGTTGCCCAGGCAGGTCTTAAACTTTATCCAAAAATAAACTAGATAAAAGGCCCAGGATAGAACCACCCATTAGCATTTACTTTTTTTCTCCACAATAACCTGGTTCTTTTAAAGGTAATTTCACAACCTCAAATCCTTGTTAGGAAGAAACAGGGTGTGATAAGTCTTGGTGCTATCTCTCTTCTCCCCCAAATAGGAAAGAAAACAAAATCAATTTATTGTATGTACAAGGCTAACTAGTTTTATCTATGATATCTCATTTCTCCTCAGCATCTCTGCAAAATAATCAGTGTTCTCATCTCACAGATGATAGAAATGAGACTCAGAGATGTTTTACAATGTGCCCCTTGTGTTATAGCTGGCAGTTGTAAGAACTCAGGTCTATCTGAGCTAGAATCCTGTGTTAGTTCCAATCCCATCTCTGAAGAGGAGCTGTAACTTCTCTTCTCTAAAATCCTTTAGAAAGAAACCAGATTGAAAGATAACTTTTACTACAGAAGCATTTTTAAAATTGGAAAGCCTTCAGTAGCCTTTTATAATGGGATAGTCAGTGACCGAAAGAATCAAATTTTCAAGCTGCTTCGATTCTTAAAACTAAATAAATCACCAAAAAAAAAAGTTGTTTTAAATATTGCAGAAAGTTAAACTTTCTTTCAAGACAGTTTTTGAATTCCATGCCCATGCATGTCAAAGGAATGGGAACCACAAACTATATAACGCTGTGTTAACATTCATTGCTCCTTCTCTTTCCCACTTCAATGGTGGAAAAGATTAATATATCATTCAGCTAATACAAAGTGTAATTATTTCTAAAGTGATGTGCTTCCTTTACGGCATCAAATCTGGCGGCTCTATGAGAGTGCTGTTCTGTCAGCTGAAATAATGCCCTTAATGAACTTACCTATGGAATATCTAACATGTAATCTGTTGCACAACCTGCAACCTTCATCATCTGGCCTGCAAACTTCCACATCAGCTGCATTGTACAAAAGAGTCTATCTCGGACCTCAATAAGCCACAAACCAGCTATCAAAAATCTACAAAATTGGTTCTAGCTTGTTCAGCAATTCTGCAACTCTGCCATTGAGCATGCAGAGGGCACAAATAATTCCTGTCATTACTTTCACCAATCCTTAAATGTTCTTCCCTTCGACAAAATACTCTCCAGGTCCATGTGACTCATATTGCCTACCCCAAGAAGATGGACAGGGCCACTCTTGGGGCCCTCACTGGAGAAGGCTTTAAAGCCAACATTTCAGCTAGCCCTAGGCTTTACCATCCTTCCATATTGCTTTGGTCCTTTGAGAAAAGTTCATCCACCCAGGCACTATAGAGACAGCAGTGTCTCTCACTGAAATTTTAAAGAAGATATCAGTGACAAAATATATAAAACACCTTGCCTTATAACATCTCAAGCAATAATTATAAGGCGAGGTGTTTTATATATATATATTGTAAAAATATATGCATATATATGCAAACAATATATAATTAGAGAAATAGGCAGATAGACAATAAAATGTGATAAATTAGAATAGAACTAGATAAAATAGGGGAGAACAGGACAGAATAGGATAGCTACAGGTGGGCATCATGGCAGCTAGAGATAACAGATATGTAGGTCCACAGAATCCATTCTTTATTTCTCGGACACCTCTCAGTTGGCCACCTACCCACTGCATTCATAAGTTAGGTAGGTTTCTGCATCTGTATCCTAGACTTACCTCTAACACTAAAAATCAGTATGCCTTGGCCAGTTCCCTTGGTGTTTCTGAGTTTTATCTTCCTTGTCTAAATTGAACAACATGTATATACCAAACAATTTCTATGCTTTCTCTAGTTCCTTCACTGTATGCACCAGTAAGGCCCCAAATTTAATTGAATTGGTTTTATCACTTCTAAATAAAAGAGACACAATTATTTATTCATAGGAATTAAGGTTCTTTCTTTTCATTGAGCACAAACTATATCCACAATCTTTTTGTAGAATAACAGAAAGAGTGAAAAAAAAGAAATACAACAATTAAAAATTTTTTTAAATAGTTCAAGGCCTGTAGACATAGCTATTTTAAACATACAGTAATCTTAACATCTTGCATTTGCTAAATTCAGCATTTAAAAATATCTTCGATATCGGGCGGCGCCTGTGGCTCAAGGAGTAGGGCGCCGGTCCCATATGCTGGAGGTGGCAGGTTCAAACCTAGCCCCGGCCAAAAGCCACAAAAAAAAAAAAAAAAAAAAAAAAAAAAACACTCTGGGCGGCTCCTGTGGCTCAGCGGGTAGGGCGCCGGTCCCATATGCCGGAGGTGGCGGGTTCAAACCCAGCCCCGGCCAAAAAAAAAAAAAAAAAAAAAATATCTTCGATATCAATTTTCCATACTCCTAAAATTTATATTCCTAAAAATGTAAGATTATTTAAGTTTTTAAAGTTTATTTCTGACAATATAAAATGATCCATTTGATTTCAGTGTAGTTTAATAATTATGAATCCATTATGAAAGAATCCAAAGGAAACAAATAAAAAATTAAAATGGTATAAACAACAGCAACTGACCAACAAAAAATCAAAAGTTTTAGAGATTCCACTGTTTCTTTGGGTATGGAATTTTAAGGTAAGAATGGGAAGTTACCCAACCTAACATGTCACTTAGAATTCTAGGCAGATTACTATTTTAGGATTGTCAGTTCAGCCTAAAAACATGCCAATTTAAAAATATGATACTTGGTCTTTAATCATACATTAAAAATTAAAGTCATTTGTCCATTAGAATTTTTTATTTTTTATTTGTGTGTGTGTGTGTGTGTATGTAGCTGGGATTAAATTATTTATTCATTGTTAATTTATTTATTTATGAATGTGCAAATGACCTTGCTGCTGCTGGTGCTGAGGGGCCTCTGAAAAGACCCTGGAATTTTAGATCCAGGCCTACAATTTTTTTTTTTATTAAATCATAGCTATGTATATTAATGCGATCATGGGACACCATACACTGGTTTTATAGACCGTTTGACACATTTTCATCACACTGGTTAACATGACCTTCCTGGTATTTTCTTAGTTATTGTGTTAAGACATTTACATTCTACATTTACTAAGTTTCACATATACCCTCGTAAGATGCACCGCAGGTGTAATCGCACCAATCACCCTCCCTCCGCCCTCCTCCCACCTCCCTCCCCTTCCTTTCCCCCTTCCCCCTATTCTTGCATTATAACTGGGTTATAGTTTTCATGTGAAAGCCATAAATTAGTTTCATAGTAGGGATGAGTACATTGGATACCTTTTCTTCCATTCTTGAGATACTTTACTAAGAAGAATATGTTCCAGCTTGATCCATGTAAACACAAAAAAGGGAAAGTCTCCAATCTTTCTTTAAGGCTACATAATACTCCATGGTGTACATATACCACAATTTATTAATCCATTCGTTGGATAGATGGGCACTTGAGCTTTTTCCATGACTTAGCAATTATGAATTGGGCTGCAATAAACATTCTGGTACAAATATCTTTGTTATGATGAGATTTTTGGTCTTCTGGGTATATGACTAGTAGAGGAATTATAGGATTGAATGGCAGGTCTATTTTTAGATCTCTAAGTGTTCTCCAAACATCTTTCCTAAAGGAATGTATTCATTTGCATTCCCACCAGCAGTGTAGAAGTGTTCCCTTTTCTCCACATCCACGCCAACATCTCTGGTCTTGGAATTTTGTGATATGGGCTAAACTTACTGGAGTTAGATGGTATCTCAAAGTAGTTTTGATTTGCATTTCTCTGATAATTTAGGATGATGAGCATTTTTTCATATGCCTGTAGGCTGTGTGCCTGTCTTCTTCAGAGAGGTTTCTCTTCAAGTCCCTTGCCCAGCCTGCAAGGGGATCACTTGTTCTTTTCTTGCTTATACGTTTGAGTTCTCTGTGGATTCTGGTTATTAAACCTTTGTCGGAGACATAAACTGCAAATATCTTCTCCCATTCTGAGGGCTGTTTGCTTGCTTTACTTACTGTGTTCTTGGCCGTGCAGAAGCTTTTTAGTTTGAACAGGTCCC
The DNA here is from genome assembly GCF_027406575.1 of Nycticebus coucang. Classification (NCBI taxonomy): domain Eukaryota; kingdom Metazoa; phylum Chordata; class Mammalia; order Primates; family Lorisidae; genus Nycticebus; species Nycticebus coucang. The sequence goes on from NC_069793.1 coordinate 76,573,024, forward strand.
AGTAGTGTATTTTTGAAGCTGCTTTAATTGCCCAGGGGATTCTCCTCATAAAATACTCACCCAGACGATTTCTTCAAGGGTTTTCCTTACTCTCTTCTAGTATTTTTATAGTTTCATGTCTTATGTTTAAATCTTTAATCCAGTGAGAGTCTATCTTAGTTAATGGTGAAAGGTGTGGGTCCAGTTTCAGTCTTCTGCGGGTTGCCAGCCAGTTCACCCAGCACCATTGTTAAATAGGGAATCTTTTCCCCTCTGAATGTTAATTTGCTTCTCAAAGATCAGATAACGGTAAGTAGCTGGATTCATCTCTTGGTTCTCTTTTCTGTTCCAGACATCTACTTCTCTGTTTTTGTGCCAGTACCATGCTGTTTTGATCACTATCGATTTGGAATATAGTCTGAGGTCTTGTAGCGTGATTCCTCCTGCTTTGTTTTTATTTCTGAGTAATGTCTTAGCTATTCGAGGTTTTTTTCTGATTCCATATAGAAGGAAGTATTGTTTTTTCAAGATCTTTAAAGTATGACAGTGGAGCTTTAATAGGGATTGCATTAAAATTGTATATTGCTTTGGGTAGTATGGACATTTTAACAATGTTGATTCTTCCCAGCCATGAGCATGGTATGTTTTTCCATTTATTAACATTTTCAGCTATTTCTTTTTTTAGAGTTTTATAGTTCTCTTTATAGAGATCTTTCACGTCCTTTGTTAGATAAACTCCCAAATATTTCATCTTCTTTGGCACTACTGTGAATGGAATAGAATCCTTAACTGTTTTTTCAAATTAACTATTGTTGGTATATGTAAAGACTACCGATTTATGAATGTTGATTTTGTAACCTGAGATGCTGCTGTATTCCTTGATCACTTCTAAGAGTTTTGTAGTAGAATCCCTGGTGTTTTCCAGATATACAATCATATCATCTGCAAAGAGCGAAAGTTTGATCTCTTCTAACCCTATATGGACTACCCTTGATTGCCTTTTTTTCCCTAAGTGTGGTGGCTAAAACTTCCATTACAATGTTAAAGAGAAGTGTAGACAATATGCAGCCTTGTCTGGTTCCTGATCTGAGTGGAAATGATTCCAATTTAACTCCATTCAATACGATATTGGCTGTGGGTTTACTTAGATGGGCTATATCAGTTTAAGAAATGTCCCTTCTATACCAATTTTCTTAAGTGTTCCGATCATGAAGGGATGCTGGATATTATCAAAAGCTTTTTCTGCATCAATTGAGAGAATCATATGGTCTTTGTTTTTTAATTTGTTTATGTGCTGAATTATACTTATAGATTTACGTATATTGAACCAGCCTCGATACCCTGGGATAAAACCAACTTGGTCATGATGTGTGATTTGTTTGATGTGTTGCTGGATTCTGTTTGTTAGGATCCTGTTGAATATTTTTGCATCTATATTCATTAGTGATATTGGTCTATAATTTTCTTTTCTTGTTGGGTCTTTTCCTGGTTTGGGGATCAGTGTGATGTTTGCTTCATAGAACGTATTGGGTAGTCTTCCTTCCTTTTCTACATTTTGGAACATGTCGAGTAATATAGGTACTAATTTCTCTTTAAAGGTTTGGTACAATTCTGATGTGCAGCCATCTGGTCCTGGGCTTTTCTTTTTAGGGAGGTTTTGTATGGTTGATGCTATTTCCAAACTTGATATGGGCCTGTTCAACATTTCCACTTGATTCTGGCTAAGTCTTGGAGGGTGATGTGCTTCCATGTATTGGTCAATTTCCTTTAGATTTTCATATTTCTGAGAATAAAATTTCTTGTAATATTCATTCAGGATTTTTTGAATCTCTGAGGAGTCTATTGTTATTTCATCTTTGTCATTTCTGATTGATGAGATTAGATATTTTACTCTTTTTTTCCTGATTAGGTTGGCCAAAGGTTTATCTATTTTATTGACCTTTTTAAAAAAGCAACTTTTTGACTTATTCATCTGTTGTATATTTCTTTTGTTTTCAATTTCATTTAATTCTGCTCTAATTTTGGTTATTTCTTTTGTTCTACTGGGTTTAGGGTTGGAATGTTCTTCCTTTTCCAGTTGCTTGAGATGTCCCATTAAGTTGTTAACTTCCTCTCTTTCCATTCTCTTCAGGAAGGCTTGCAGTGCTATAAATTTCCCTCTTAGCACTGCATTTGCGGTATCCCAGAGGTTCTGATGATTCGTGTCTTCATTGTCGTTTTGTTACAAAAATTTGGCGATTTCTTTCTTAATCTCATCTCTAACCCAGCTATCATTCAGCATAAGGTTATTTTACTTTCATGTTTTTATATGAGTATGCAGATTCCTGTCGTTACTGAGCTCAACTTTTATTCCATAGTGGTCCGAGAGGATGGAAGGAATAATTTCTATTGTTTATATTTACTGAGGTTAGACTTGTGACCTAAGATGTGATCGATTTTGGAGTATGTTCCGTGGGCTGATGAAAAATATGTGTATTCAGTTTTGTTGGGGATGAAATGTTCTGTAGATGTCTGCTAAATCCAAATGTAGGATAGTTAGGTTTAAATCTAATATTTCTTTGCTCAGGTTCTTATGGGAGGATTGATCCAACACTGCCAAAAGAGTGTTGAAATCTCTGACTATTATGGAGCTGGAGGAAATCAAGTTTCTCATGTCTAGTAGAGTTTCTCTTATAAACTGAGGTGCATTCTGGTTGGGTGCATAGATATTACTAATTGAAATCTCATCATATTGAGTATTACCTTTAACAAATATGAAGTGACCTTTCTTATTCTTCCTTACTTTTGTTGCTTTAAAGCCTATTGTATCTGCAAATAAAATTGCAACACCTGCTTTTTTCTGATTACCATTTGCCTGAAATGTGGATGACCATCCTTTCACCCTGAGTCTATATTTGTCTTTTAATGTAAGATGTGAGTCTTGTAAGCAACAAATATCTGCCCTGAGTTTTTGTATACTGTCAGCTAGCCTGTGCCTCTTTGGAGGACAGTTTAAGCCATTCACATTAATGGAAAGTATTAAGTCTGGTAAAATTTTGTATATCGAGTTTTTGAAAGTCCAGTGGACATTTTTAATACTTTCGCCACTGTGGAAGTTGAAGTTTGATCAAAAGTTTCTGAGTGAGGTTACTTTTGTGGTAGAGGACTGGGCTGGTAATTATGAAGGATAGGTCTGAGAATATCCTGAAGAGCTGGTTTGGTTATGGCAAATTTCTTCAACATGTGAATGTCATTAAAGTATTTAATTTCTTCATCATAAATGAAACTCAGTTTAGCTGGATACAGAATCTGGGGTTGAAAATTATTTTGCTTTAGGAGATTAAAAGTCGATGACCACCCTCTTCTGGCTTGAAAAGTTTCAGCAGAGAGATCTGCAGTCACTCTAATATTCTTCCCTTTGTAGGTAATGGATTTCTTACATCTGGCTGCTTTGAGAATTTTCTCCTTCATATTAACTTTATTGAAGTTAATTATGATATGCCTGGAGGATGTCTTATTGAAATTGAATCCTGCTTGGTTTCTGAAACTGTCTGCTATCTGAATTTCAGAATCTCTTGGCATGTCTGGAAAATTGTCTTTTATAATTTCATGGAGAAGGGCCTCTGTGCCTAGCGAGGCCACTTCATCAGTTTCAGGAATTCCAATGAGGCGGATATTTGTCTTCTTCGAATTATCCTAGAGCTCTCTGAGAGAATGATCCTTTTTTTTCTCTCCATTTCTCTTCCTCTTTGAGAGTTTGGGAGCGTTCAAAGGCTTTGTCTTCAGTGTCAGAAATCCTTTCTTCTGCTTGCTCCACTCTGTTACTGAGGGATTCTACTGTATTTTTCAGATCTTTGAGGGCTGCAAATTCTTGCTTCAGTGCCTCAAAATCCTTGGTGGTTTTGTCTTTAAATTTGTTAAATTTTTGAGACAACTTTTGAATTTTCCTCGAATTTCTAATTCTGACTTTTGAATTGCTGTTTCAATGTCTAATTCCAAATTTTCCTCAATTTTATTAATTTTGTTTATAATCCATATTCTGAATTCCATTTCTGACTTCTCAGCCAGCTGTTTATGAATGGGATCTTCAGTTACATCTGATCTATTCTCATTATTCATGTTACCAGAGTTTTTCTGCTTATTCTGCCTCATGATTGTTTTACACCATTTGATTTTTCCCATGGATCTTTTTCAAGGACCTATACAGTGCTATGACCTAAGAAACTGGGGACCTGTTTGGTGTGATGGGGCTAAGTGATTCTGCCTTGTTTGCAGCTGTTTTTTGTTCAACCCTAGTGAAAAAGTTACTCTGGGTTGAAGTCTCAGCTGTGGAGAAATACCAGCAATTAAGTTACCCTGACCCCCACAGGCAAAAATTGGAAAAGAAAAATCAAACTTTCCTACAACCACACACCCAGGGCACCACCTGAATAGTCCTTGAGCGATTGGCTCAGTTCAAAAGGTCCAAATCAATTGTCTCAGTCAGCACCTGTCTCAGGTGGGAGACTTTAAATGGTCTCTGGCAACTGGATCATGGGGGTCTGGTGACTATTCTGATATGGCTTGCTCCAGTGCTGTGTGGAGTCAGGAGGATCCACCCAGCAAATAGATCTGTCTGGGAAGGTTTATGCCTCCTTCTCCACCTTGCACTTATGTCACGCCCAGTCACTGATAGCCCAGCATTGGCTTACCTGGTTACCTGTAGTGAACAGATACTCCAGGGGTTTGTACCTGCCTGAATCACAAGGAAATCTATTTCTGCTGAGCCATGCTGCTACGCTCTGCCTCTATCTGGCAGGAGGAGATGAGGCCTGACAACCTCAGGCACTTCATGGAGGCTGGGGGTGTTCATTCAGTTCCACCCCCTGATTGATGTTACTGACAGAACATAACAGAACAACTTTTCAGGAATTTGTTACTGTCCCTGCTAAATTTTCATGCAGAAGAAAAGCTGTTTTGAGTTCCCAGAGCCTGTGCCTCAGACCCTGTCTTTGTTCCTGCAGGTTTGTATTCGGTTACTTTCAGTTCTAGCTTGCTGCCTTCCTTTGTCTATAGGCTGACGATCCCCTCAGGGCGGGGTGCATCTTAGGCTCTGTAAAGTGGTCCTCTGGGTCAGCCCTGCCCTGGGAACTTCCCAGGCCTGCAAGTGCATTTCTAGTCCCTGCACTCCACCCAGGTCATTACCACCTCAGGTAAACCCTTTACTCATGGGGCTTGCATTTCTGTCCCAGTGTTGGTTGCCACCTGAGTAGATGCCCGGCCTCCTCTGGTTGCCCAGAGAGACAGGAGGTGTGGCTTCACAATATCCGGGAGTGAGCTGTATTATTGCTAAAAGATGGTTGCTGCTCTGCACCTCAGGACACTGATGCTCCGGTGTGGTTCCCTCTCAGTCGACCATCCTCTCCATGCTCCCATGCCCCAGAGTCAGCACTGAACAGCTGCAGTTTAGGCACTGTCCACACCCCTCAAGAAATCACCCAAGAATCTGGACTCCTGGGGGAGAGGCCTCCAGACCTCAGAGTGAGAGCGGGGGGGAGTGCTGGGAGCTCAGAGTTGCAGGTAGAGAATATATACAGTTTTATGCCTGGCAGGAGAACACCAGGGCACCCTAATAGGGGAGGTAGGTCCAGTTTTAAGAGGGTCTCTCCCATGGAGTGTAGTGGGAGGACCTTTGAACTCAGCTCATTTGTTTGTGGGGCACTCCGAGCCAGTCTCATGGGGGAGGGACTTCCATCTGCTTGGTGATGGATTTTGTACCTTTTATTTGTATCCTTGGGGTCTCAGCTTACCTCAGCAGTGTTGATGTGTGTTCTTCAACCTTCTCTCTTCTAATCCACCAGGTTATTTGCTAAATTTCTGTCCTTTAACTCTCCTTCTGGACGGGAGCCTCTGTGGAAAGCTGGCTTCAGTCAGCCATCTTGTCGGATCCCCCATCAGAATTTTTTAAAAGATTTTATTTTTTATCAACTTGTGAGCAGCCAGAAGCACACATTGGCTAAGGGACCATGGAAGTATTTCAAATCTCTCTAATGTAATCAGAAAAGGTCTTTTGTTAGGATGATTTTTTCAAGCACATCTAGTCTCTCTTCCTGAAATCATTGTCTTATCTGGAGAACTGAGGAAACTTTGTCTTTTTAACTCCATTGGGCATTACCTGTATCATCTGTGGAGACTGTTGAGTAAATTGGTGATGGTGAATTAAGTCTACAGGCCTGTGGTAGAACTGCATGTAAATTATATTTATCATGAAACTTATAGCCTATAAATAGGAAGATGAAGCACTTTTAAGAGAAATACAGAGTGGTCAAAAAGATGTAGTACTTAATTATCGCAAACTTACCCAAGTGGCTAATAGACTGGTTAGGTAATTCATTCTTAGAGCCCAAATCCATATCCCAAACATCTGCGCAACAGTGTCAAAACTGTTAAGAACTGAAGATGAAGATTTGAAAGATCTATTGAATAGGCCAACCTACAGCAATTTGTGAGCTTAATAAGGTTTATATGTTTGCTAGCTAGCCATTCATCTGTCTTCTTTAGAGAAGGTTCTATTCATCCCTCTTGCCCACTGATATATGGGATTGTTGGCTTTTTCCATGTGGATTCATTTGAGTTCTCTGTAGAACCTAGTTATCAAGCTTTTGTCTGATTCAAAATATGCAAATATCATTTCCCACTGTGTAGGTTAATACAACCTTTTTGGAAGGAAGTATGGAGAACCCTCAAGGAACTCAAGCTAGACCTCCCATTTGATACTACAATCCCATTACTGGGCATCTACCCAGAAGGAAAAAATTCTTTTATCATAAAGATACTTGCCCTAGACTATATTTATTGCAGCTCAGTTTATAATCACAAAAATGTGGAAACAGCCTAAATGCCCACCAACCCAGGAATGGATTAATAAGCTGTGGTATATGTACACCATGGAATGCTATTCAGCCATTGAAAAAGATGGAGACTTTACATCCTTGTATTAACCTGGATAGGAGTGGAACAAATTATTTTTAGTAAAGCATCACAATAATGGAGAAGGTTGAATCCTATGTACTCAATCTTGATATGAGGACAATTAAGGACCTAGCTTATGGTGAGGGGTGGGGGGAAGAAAAGAGCAGAGACAGAGGAAGGAGGGGATGGGGAAAAGGAAGAGCAGAGAGAGGTAAGTAGGGAGAAGGATTGGGGTCTCAGTGCACGACACACCTTTTGGGAGCAAGACACAATTATAAGAGTGACTTTACCTAACAAATGCAATCAGTGTAACCTGGATTCTGGTACCCTCAACAATAAAAATTTTTTTTAAAATAAGAACATTTAAAATGAAGCAATGGAGCCATATCTAAGTTGGAGTGAGTTGAGAGGGGAGTAGAAAATAAGGATTAGAGATCAAAAATGGAAAGGAAGAGGAGGAGGAGGAATAAGAGATGAAGGAAGTAGATGGGGATTAATGAGAAGGAGAAGAAAAAGAATAAGTAGTATTCCATGACATATAAGGCAAACTAAAGGAGACTAATGTAACAATGAAAAAATTAGATTTTTGTAAATATTTAAAATACAGTATATGATGGTTATTAGGAATAAATCCAGGTGTGTGACCTGGGGCACTGCAGACAATCTCTCTGTACCTGGTTTCCTTTTTTTTGTTTTTTTGAAGTTTTTGGCTGGAGCCAGGTTTGAACCCACCATCTCTGGTATATGAGGCCAGTGCCTTACTCCTTTCAGCCACAGGTGCTGCCTGGGCACCTGGTTTCTTTAACTGCAAAATGAGGTTACCAATAATATTGTAAACATGTAGTAAGTTAATATAACAAATTACCTAAGACAGTATTTGGCACACAATAAAAACCATATAAGTGTTGGCTGTTGTTACTGTTATTTCTAATTGGAAAGAACTAATTTAGAGAATGAAGTAGAATATAAAGGAAAGAAGAAATAATAACTGAAGGTTTTTGAGAGGAAGAAGGAGCAAAACAGAGCAAAAAAGGAATGATTAGCTTAAACTAGGAGTAATGTTGGTTTTCCTGTTGTAAAGAAAAGAAGAAAGGATAGGGGTGAGGAACAAAATGGTGGCCAAGTAACAGCTGCCTTGTAACTAGGCACAGTGAGTCTGGGGAGACAAGACTCCAGGCATCTCTGCTGGGGGGATCTGCCCATAAACATCCCTTTGAGAACACAGGGAGTCAGCAAGAGTCTTCTGGACTCCATGAAGAGGATAAAAGTAGTGGAAAACTGACAAGTGGTTGTGTGTGTTCCTTTGGCCTAATCCCATTGGCAGCTGTAAGTACAGCAACAGTGAGATTGCCAACTGGAAACGCCTTACCTGTGAGCTGTTTTGACTTTTTTGGACTTGGCACTCAGTTTAACTACCTTGGGAGAACTTGGGCAAGAGGGCAGAGGACTTTAAGCATTGTCTAGGGCCCCAGACTGAGCCCCTGAGCCAGACGGAGCTAATAGTGTTCAGCTGTGGGGCACACGGAGCCATTGTAGAACTGCCCCAGCAAGCTCCGCCCTTAGGGTCACAGAGCAAGGATCAGGAGAGAGTGAGTAATCTAGTGACTGAGCAGCCTACACGCAGGGACTGAGATGCCTTCCAGCATTAGCCCTCAGGGGTATGAAGTGAGACTGGTTTTGGCACACTGGGTAAGTAGATAGCCACTTTAGGAGTGATCCCAGTGACAAGTGCTTTCCTGGGAAAGCTTCTGTTTAGCCAAGTTTAGCAGTTTAAAGTGCCTTTTAAGAGTCTGAGGAGAGATTTAGGCTCTCCAACCTGTTGGGTTAGAGAAATTGAAGAGGCCTCCAGTCTCCATCTCATATAGACGTATCAGCATTGTGATTAACATCTCATACCCCAGAAGATCACCTTTGCTCAGACAATATTCAGCAAGATATATATACTGCTTTGTTTTTGTTTTTGGTTTTGGTTTTGGGTTTTTTTGTTGTTGTTTGGTTGGTTGGTTGGTTTTTTTTTTAAGTTCAACATTTTCCCTATAAATTTTTCTTTTCTTTTTTTTCTTTCTTTTCTTTCTTCATTTTTCTAGTTTAAATATAATTTCCCATTATTGCCTTTTTCAACAATTAGAACTTCATTTTTGCTAGTGTTTCTACCCCTATTATAATTTGGTTTTTCCCCCAATTTTATCCCATAAAGTTTTCTGTTTGCTTCTTTTGGTTTATAGCATTTTTTCTGTTTGCTTCTTTTGGTTTATAGCATTTTTTTTTCTTTCCCCTCTACTTGGTGGAAGTGCAGTACTGTGTCCAAACAGGCTAGCAAAGAGCTGCTGACCTCAAGGGAACCACTCACCCTAGCACCCCAAGAGGTAGGGGGGGTTTAAGGTTGGGTCAAAGTACCCTACTGTACACCTATATTGGTCTGTCTCCCTCTTTCTGTGCCTCTCTACTTTTTGTCAATATTCCCTTTTAACCACCCCCTCTCCTTTTTCTCTTTTCTTTTCTTTCTTTTTTTTCTTTCTTTCCCCCCTTCTTCCTCTTCAACCTTCTCATCCTTCTGATCCTGTACCAAAATGACACATCAAAATCATATTCCAGAGGCACGGAAACTTAAAGAGCAAGAGAAAGTGAAGGAAAATTAGGGCAAGGATACAGATAAAAGAAATCACTCATGAGGAAGAATCAGCAGAAAAATTCTAGCAACATGAAAAACCACTCCAGAGCAACCCCACCAAGGGACCATGAGGTAGTTACTGCAGAGGATTCCACCTATAAAGAAATGTCAGAAATGACAAAAAGGGAATTTAGAATACAGATGATGAAAACCATGAAGTGAGTTTTGGAAACAATGAAGGAAACTGCTGATAAAGTAGAAAATAGCCAAAAGGAAATCCAAAAACAGAATCAAATAAGAGATGAACGATATGAAGAATACAGAAAGGCTATAGCAGAGCTCAAGGAACTGAAGCAGTCAATTCGGGAACTTAAAGATGCAATAGAAAGTATCAACAACAGATTAGATCATGCAGAAGAAAGAATCTCAGGTAGAGGATAAAGCTTTTGAGATAACTCAGATAGTTAAAAAGGCAGAAAAGAAGAGAGAGAAAGCAGAACGTTCACTCACAGAATTATGGGACTTTATGAAGTGTTGAAAAATATGAGTTATAGGTATCCCAGAAGGGGAAGAAGAATGTCCTAGAGGGATGGAAGCCATTCTAGACAATATTATAAATGAAAATTTCCCAAATATCACCAAAGATTCTGACACACTCCTTTCAGAGGGATATCAGACCCCAGGTCACCTCAACTCTAACCAAGCTTCCCCAAGACACATTGTGATGAATCTATCCAAAGTCAAGACAAAAGAAAAGATTCTTCAAGCTGCCAGGAGTAAGTGGCAGTTGGCCTACAGGGGCAAGTCCATCAGGGTGACGGCAGACTGCTCTAATGAAACTTTCCAAGCAAGAAGACAATGGTGGAGGAGGGGCAAGATGGCTGACTAGAAGCAGCCTCCTACATAGGCTCCTGCCCAGAGAGAAGGATAATGTTCAGAGGGTATCCAATTGAGCTGAAAACAGGAAGCCCAGCTGAGAGAGAAGAGAGATAACTACTGGTCACCCTTGCTGAGGCAAGCTGCGATTCCAAGACAACAATCTCCAAGTACAAAAATCAACTGAAAGGAAAAATTCCCGACCCCTCCCCTAAGAAAGCGGAGGGGTCTTTTTTCCTTTTCCTTTCACTTTTCGTTTCCCGCTCCTGTGGGATTTCTATAGGCAGGTAGTGAAATGAGGATCTCTTGTCTCAACCCACGGGTGAGAGCAGTAAGATGTGGGAACTACTTCCTCCTGAGGGACCTTGCAGTGACTCTGAACATTTTCTTACCAGGCAGAAAAAATGAACTAACATTTTCCCTACCATTCTGAACTTTCAGTCCACCCTTCCCCCCTAACCGGATAAACCAGATCCCTAACCTCTGCAGAGACTGAGGAAAAGGTTCATGAGCAGTGCCTAACTGAGTGTCTGTCTGAGCAAGTGCCCCGCCCCCCCACCCTGTCGGTCCCCTGCTCCCTCCCTGTCTCCAAGCCTTGCCGTGACCCCAGTGCCCTCCCTGCCTCTGTGCCGTGCCCCACCTACCCAGAGACTGCTGAGGCTATGCGCCATTCCCTGCCTGTCCAGAGACCACTGAAGCTGCATGCCACCCACCCTGCCTTCACGCCAGGCCCCCGCCTAACCAGAATCACCAGTGTAGTAGTGTTCTCCTTGCTGAAGTGACCGGCGCTGGATACTGCCAGAATCGCATGCAGTGTACCCCGCCCTGCTGCCAGATCCATGTGCATCACACTCCTAGAGCTGCTCCTACAGCCAGAATTCTCTGGCTTTGGCAGTGGCAGTGGAGCTGTGCAGGGGCACTTCCCACAGAGATCCAGCAACAATAGAGTGATCACGCCAGGGTCTAAACTTGGAGAAACACCCCCCCAACTCTGTGCACTGCCAGAGGAAACCAGAAGTCACTCTATAGGGATACTGCTGCGGCAGAGCAGCAGGGGCAAAGGTGTGGTGGATGAGGGAGATAAGCATTTGCAGGCCTGGTATCCCCAGGATTAGTCTGAGCCCAATTGGTAAACTCACCAGTGGATATTGAACACTCAAGGCATGCAGGCCTCAGCTCCCCCAGCTGGCTGGTAGCCGAGGGCAGTGGCCAGGCCTCAGGGGCATAGACCTTCCTTTGACTCTGACAGGAGCTAAGCCCTGGCAATTCACATTATTGGAGGGAAGAGGACTGCAGCCCTCCAGGATCACCAGTGATTGGGCGTGAAAAAGGAACAAAGTGGAGAAAGAGACTCAGCCCCCTGGTCCTACTGTGGTACTGGGAGGGCCTTTCTGACTCCACAGAGCACCAAAGAGAGCCAAATCTGAGCAGAGAGTAGACCTCTGCTATCTAGCTGCTGGAGACCTTTCAAACTCTCCCAGCTGAGAGTTCATAATGACAGGGTTAATTGGTTCGGAACCCATAACTTGGAACAATCACCAAAGGACTCCCTAGGGTGATACCCTGGTTGTGTAGTAACAGGAAGGGTCAACTTTTCCATTCTAGTTGTTGTCTGGGGAGGTGGGGTTCCTTAATTGCTTGTATTTCTTCACAGCCAAGGCTTGACTAGAGTCACTGATCCACCAGGATCAGACAAGAACCAGTTGAATGCAAGACAGTGCCACCTAGCCCACCACACCAAGCAGGTTTCCCCAGCCTCAGACTGTAATACTGTACAGGTCCTTTGCAAAGCAAAAGGGGAAAAAGCTGCAGTCATCAGTCCCAGATCCTTAACAAAGGGCTGGTTAACCACAACCCCAGGAAACCCCAACCCAATCTCACCTTACCAGACCACCTAGCCAACAGTGAAAAACAATCATGAGGCAAAATCAGTGGGAAAGCTCTGGCAACATGAACAATCAGAGTAGATCAACTTCCCTACGAAACAATAAAGCAGACACAGCACAAGATCCTATCCACAAACAAATGGCTGAGATGTCAGAAGTCGAGTTCAGATTTTGGATAGCAAATAGGATCAACAAAATGGAGGAAATGATAAAATTAGAATTTAAAGCAGAAATTCAAAAGATGTCTCAAGAATTTAACAAATTTAAAGACAAAATAACCAAACATTTTGACACATTAAGCAATAATTTGCAGCCCTCAAAGATCTAAAAAAAAAAATACAGTAGAATCTCTCAGTAACAGAATGGAGCAGGGAGAAGAAAGAATCTCCAATATTGAAGACAAAGCTTTTGAATACTCCCAAACACTCAAAGAGGAAAAAAAGTGGAGAACAAAAATGTATCATTTTCTCAAGGAGCACTGGGATAATTTGAAGAAGTCTACTATTTGCCTTATAGGAATACCTGAAAGTGATGAGGTTGCTGTGAAGGATATAGATGCTTTGCTTCATGAAATAATTAAAGAGAATTTTCCAGTCATACCCAGAGATTCTGAAATTCAGATGGCAGACAGTTTCAGAACACTGGTATGACTCAACCTGAATAAAATTCTGATAGAGACGTTATAATTAATTTCGCTAAAGTTAATATGAAGGAGAAAATTCTGAAAGCAGTAAGACATAAGAAAACCATCACATACAAGGGGAAGAACATTAGAATGACTGGAGATCTCTCAAGTGAAAGCTTTCAAGCTACAAGAGGGTGGTCATCAACCTTTAATCTCTTTAAACAAATAACTTTCAACCTAGGATCCTGTATCCAGCTAAACTGAGCTTCACCTATGATGGAGAAATTAAATACTTTAATGACATTCACATGTTGAAGAAATTTGCCATAGCTAAACCAGCTCTCCAGGATATTCTCAGACCCATCCTCCATAATGAACAACACAATCCTCCACCACCAAAGGAAAATCACTCAGAAACTTTTGATCAAATTCTTTCAAAAAATTCAATCAAATTCTAACTTCCATAGTGGCAAAAGGATTAAAAATGTCCAAGTGGGGAGCAAGATGGCAGCTGAGTAAAGGCTTCCTTGCATCTGGGCACCGTGAGTCTGGGGAGATAGGACTCCAGGCATCTCTGGCTGGTGGGATCTACCTATCATCACCCCTGAGAGGATACAGGGAGTCAGCGAGAGACTTCTGGACCACAAGAGGAGGACTAAAACAGTGGGAAACCAGCAAGTGGTCACATGTGTTCAATCCGTCTAAACCCGCCCACAACTTCCAGAGGCACGAGAACTTAAAGAGCAAGAGGAAGTGAAAGGAAAATTAGGGCAAGGAAACAGATGAAATAAATCACTCATGAGGAAGAATCAGCAGACAACTCCAGGCAATATGAAGAACCAGTCCAGAACAACCCCGCCAAGGGACCATGAGGTAGCTACTGCAGAGGATTCCACCTATACAGAAATGTTAGGAATGACAGAAAGGGAATTCAGAATAAACATGTTGAAAACAATGAAAGAAATGATGGAAACAATGAAGGAAATTGCTAATAAAATGGAAAATAACCAAAAGGAAATTCAAAAACAGAATCAAATCAGAGATGAACGATATGAAGAATATAAAAAGGATATAGCAGAGCTAAAGGAACTGAAACAGTCAATCAGGGAACTTAAAGATGCAATGGAAAGTATCAGCAACAGGTTAGACCATGCAGAAGAAAGACTTTCAGTGGTAGAAGACAAAGTTCTTGAGATAACTCAGATAGTAAAAGAGGCAGAAAAGAAGAGAGAGAAAGCAGAGCATTCACTGTCAGAATTATGGGACTTTATGAAGCGTTCCAACATACGAGTTATAGGAATTTCAGAAGGGGAAGAAAAATGCCCCCAGAGGAATGGAAGCCATACTAGAGAATATTATAAAAGAAAATTTCCCAAATATCACCAAAGATTCTGACACACTGCTTTCAGAGGGCTATCGGACCCCAGGTCGCCTCAACTCTAACTGAGCTGCTCCAAGACACATTGTGATGAAACTGTCCAAAGTCAAGACAAAAGAAAAGATTCTGCAACCTGCCAGGAGTAAGCGCTAGTTGACCTACAGGGGCAAATCCATCAGAGTGACCGCAGACTTCTCTAATGAAACTTTCCAAGCAAGAAGACAATGCTCATCTACCTTTAATCTACTTAAGCAGAACAATTTCCAGCCCAGAATTCTGTACCCTGCTAAGCTAAGCTTCAAAATTGACGGAGAAATCAAATCATTTACGGATATACAAACATTGAGGAAATTTGCCACAACAAGACCAGCTCTACAGGAATACTTCAACCTGTTCTGCACACTGACCACCACAATGGATCAGCAGCAAAGTAAGAACTCAGAAATTAAAGGACAGAACCTAACCTCCACACTGATGCAAAAAATAAAACTAAGCAATGGACTCTCACAAAATAAGATGAATAGAATACTACCACACTTATCAATTATCTCAATAAATGTAAATGGCTTGAATTCCCCACTGAAGAGACAGATTGGCTGACTGGATTAAAAAACACAAGCCATCCATTTGCTGTCTGCAGGAAACACACCTGGCTTCAAAAGACAAATTAAAGCTCCGAGTCAAGGGTTGGAAGACAATTTTTCAGGCAAATGGAATTCAGAAGAAAAGAGGAGTTGCAATCTTATTTTCAGATACATGTGGATTTAAAGCAACTAAAGTCAAAAAAGACAAAGATGGTCACTTTATATTGGTCAAGGGAAAAATACAACAAGAAGACATTTCAATTCTAAATATCTATGCACCCAGTTTAAATGCTCCCACATTCATGAAACAGACCTCACTCAGTCTGAGCAATATGATATCTGATAATACCATCATAACAGGGGACCTTAACACTCCTCTTACAGAGCTGGACAGATCCTCTAAACAGAAATTAAACAAGAATATAAGAGATTTAAATGAGACCCTAGAACAACTCTGCTTGTTAGACGCATATAGAACACTCCATCCCAAAGATAAAGAATATACATTCTTCTCATCACCCCATGGAACATTCTCCAAAATTGACCATATCCTGGGACACAAAACAAATATCAACAGAATCAAAAGAATTGAAATTTTACCTTGTATCTTCTCAGACCCTAAGGAACTAAAGGTGGAACTCAACTCTAACAAAAATGCTCGACCCCACACAAAGGCATGGAAATTAAACAATCTCATGTTGAATAACAGATGGGTGCAGGAAGAAATAAAACAGGAAATCATTAACTTCCTTGAGCATAACAACAATGAAGACACAAGCTACCAAAACCTGTGGGATACTGCAAAAGCAGTTTTGAGAGGAAAATTCATCGCTTTAGATGCCTACATTCGAAAAACAGAAAAGAGAGCACATCAACAATCTCACAAGAGATCTTATGGAATTGGAAAAAGAAGAACAATCTAAGCCTAAACTCAGTAGAAGAAAAGAAATATCCAAAATCAAATCAGAGATCAATGAAATTGAAAACAAAAGAATCATTCAGAAAATTAATGAAACAAGGAGTTGGTATTTTGGAAAAAAAAATAAAATAGATAAACCATTGGCCAGACTAACGAGGAATAGAAAAGTAAAATCTCTAGTAACCTTAATCAGAAATGATATAGGGGAAATAACAACTGATCCCACAGAGATACAAGAGATCATCTCTGAATACTACCAGAAACTCTATGCCCAGAAATTTGACAATGTGAAAGAAATGGATCAATATTTGGAATCACACCCTCTCCCTAGATTCAGCCAGGAAGAAATAGAGTTCCTGAACAGACGAATTTCAAGCACTGAGATCAAAGAAACAATAAAAAATCTTCCAACAAAAAATGCCCTGGTCCAGATGGCTTCACTCCAGAATTCTATCAAACCCTCAAGGAAGAGCTTATTCCTGTACTGCAGAAATTATTCCAAAGAATTGAGGAAGAACGAATCTTCCCCAACACGTTCTATGAAGCAAACATCACCCTGATAACAAAACCAGGAAAAGACCCAAACAAAAAGGAGAATTTCAGACCAATCTCACTCATGAATATAGGTGCAAAAATTCTGAACAAAATCCTAGCCAATAGATTACAACTTATCATCAAAAAAGTCATTCATCATGATCAAGTAGGCTTCATCCCAGGGATGCAAGGCTGGTTTAACATACAGAAGTCTATAAACATTATCCACCATATTAACAGAGGCAAAATAAAGATCACATGATCCTCTCAATAGATGCAGAAAAAGCATTTGATAAAATCCAGCATCCTTTTCTAATTAGAACACTGAAGAGTATTTGCATAGGTGGCACATTTCTAAAACTGATTGAAACTATCTATGACAAACCCACAGCCCATATTTTACCGAAAGCAGTAAAACTGAAAGCTTTTCCTCTTAGAACTGGAACCGGACAAGCTTGTCCTCTGTCACCTTTACTATTCAACGTAGTGCTGGAAGTTCTAGCCAATACAATTAGGCAAGACAAGGAAATAAAGGGAATCCAAATGGGAGCAGAGGAGGTCAAACTCTCCCTCTTTGCTGACGACATGATCTTATACTTAGAGAACCCCAAAGACTCAACCACAAGACTCCTAGAAGTCATCAAAAAAGACAGTAATGTTTCAGGATATAAAATCAATGTCCACAAGTCAGTAGTCTTTGTGTACACTAATGACAGTAAAGATGAGAAGCTAATTAAGGACACAACTCCCTTCACCATAGTCTCAAAGAAAATGAAATACCTAGGAATATACCTAATGAAGGAGGTGAAGGACCTCTATAAAGAAAACTATGAACTCCTCAGAAAGGAAATAGCAGAGGATATTAACAAATGGAAGAACATACCATGCTCATGGATGGGAAGAATCAACATTGTTAAAATGTCTATACTTCCCAAAGCAATCTACCTATTCAATGCCACGCCTATCAAAATACCAACATCGTACTTTCAAGATTTGGAAAAAATGATTCTGCGTTTTGTATGGAACCGGAAAAAACCCCGTATAGCTAAGGCAGTTCTCTGTAACAAAAATAAAGCTGGGGGCATCAGCATACCAGATTTTAGTCTGTACTACAAAGCCATAGTGCTCAAGACAGCATGGTACTGGCACAAAAACAGAGACATAGACACTTGGAATCGAATTGAAAACCAAGAAATGAAACTAACATCTTACAACCACCTAATCTTTGATAAACAAAACAAGAACATACCTTGGGGGAAAGACTCCCTATTCAATAAATGGTGTTGGGAGAACTGGATGTCTACATGTAAAAGACTGAAACTGGACCCACACCTTTCCCCACTCACAAAAATTGATTCAAGATTAATAAAGGACTTAAATTTAAGGCATGAAACAATAAAAATCCTCCAAGAAAGCATAGGAAAAACACTGGAAGATATTGGCCTGGGGAAAGACTTCATGAAGAAGACTGCCATGGCAATTGCAACAACAACAAAAATAAACAAATGGGACTTCATTAAACTGAAAAGCTTCTGTAAAGCTAAGGAGACAATAACCAAAGCAAAGAGACAACCTACACAATGGGAAAGGATATTTGCATATTTTCAATCAGACAAAAGCTTGATGACTAGGATCTATAGAGAACTCAAATTAATCCACATGAAAAAAGCCAACAATCCCTTATATCAATGGGCAAGAGACACGAATAGAACTTTCTCTAAAGACAACAGACGAATGGCTAACAAACATATGAAAAAATGTTCATCATCTCTATATATTAGAGAAATGCAAATCAAAACAACCCTGATATATCATGTAACCCCAGTGAGAATGGCCCACATCACAAAATCTCAAAACTGCAGATGCTGGCGTGGATGTGGAGAGAAGGGAACACTTTTACACTGCTGGTGGGACTGCAAACTAGTACAACCTTTTTGGAAGGAAGTATGGAGAAACCTCAAAGCACTCAACCTAGACCTCCCATTTGATCCTGCAATCCCATTACTGGGCATCTACTCAGAAGGAAAAAAATCCTTTTATCATAAGGACACTTGTACTAGACTGTTTACTGCAGCTCAATTTACAATCGCCAAAATGTGGAAACAGCCCACCAACCCAGGAATGGATTAACAAGCTGTGGTATATGTATACCATGGAATACTATTCAGCCATTAAAGAAAATGGAGACTTTACATCCTTCGTATTAACCTGGATGGACGCGGAAGACATTATTCTTAGTAAAGCATCAGAAGAATGGAGAAGCATGAATCCTATGTACTCAATTTTGATATGAGGACAATTAATGACAATTATGGTTGTGGGGGGAAGCAGAAAGAGGGAAGGAGGGACGGGGGTGGGGCCTTGGTGTGTGTCACACTTTATGGGGTCAAGACATGATTGCAAGAGGGACTGTGCCTAGCAATTGCAATCAGTATAACCTGGCTTATTGTACCCTCAATGAATCCCCAACAATAAAAAAAAAAAAATGTCCAAGGGACTTTAAAAAAATTCAATACCCAAAACTCTGTTGGGCTTTTCATTACTCTGAATTAATGTGAATGGCTTAAATTGCCCTCTAAAGAGACACAGTGTGGATGACTGGATACAAAAACTGAGGCCAGACATCTGCAGCACTCAGGAATGTCCACCTTACCTTAAAAGATAAACATAGACTCAGGGTGAAGGGATGGTCATCTATAATTCAGGCAAATGGAAATCAGAAAAAAAGCAGGTGTTGTGATTTTTATTCACAGATACAATAGGCTTTAAACCAATCAAAGTAAGAAAAGACAAGGATGGTCACTTCTTATTTGTTAAGGGCAACACTCAACATGATGATATTTCAATTATCAACATCCACGCACCCAAACAGTATGCGCCTCAATTTATAAGAGAAACTCTAACTGACATGAGCAATTTGATTTCCCCCAGTGCCATAATTGTTGGAGACTTTAACACTCCTCTGGCACTGTTGGATATATCCACAAAAAAATTACCTAAGCAAAGAAATTTTATTTATTTTTATTTTTTTATTATTAAATCATAGCTGTGTACAAAGAAATTTTAGAATTAAACTTAACCATTCAACATTTTCATCTAATAGATATCTAGATAGAACATTTCATCCGAACAAAACCGAATACACTTTCTTCTCTTCAACCCATGGATCATCCTCCAAAATTGATCACAATCTTAGGTCTCAAGTCTAACTTCAGCAAATTTAAAAGGATAGAAATCATTCCTTGTATTTTTTTCAGAACACCATGGAATAAAAGTTGAATTCAGTAACAACAGGAATCTCCACAAGCATACAAAAACATAGAAACTAAATAACCTCATGCTGAATGATACCTGTGTCATAGACCAGATTAAGAAAGAAATTAC
Organism: Nycticebus coucang; assembly: GCF_027406575.1. NCBI lineage: Eukaryota > Metazoa > Chordata > Mammalia > Primates > Lorisidae > Nycticebus > Nycticebus coucang. The sequence continues at coordinate 76,592,730 of NC_069793.1, forward strand.
CAAATTTTTGGAACAAAACAATAATGAAGAAACAAACTATCAGAACCTCTGGGATACCGCAAAGGCAGTCCTAAGAGGAAAATTTATAGCATTGCAAGTCTTCCTCAAGAGAATGGAAAGAGAGGAAGTCAATAACTTAATGGGTCATCTCACGCAACTGGAAAAGGAAGAACATTCCAACACTAAACCCAGCAGAAGAAAAGAAATAACTAAAATTAGAGCAGAACTTAATGAAATTGGAAACAAAAGAATCATACAACTGATCGACCAATCAAAGAGTTGGTTTTTTGAAAAGGTCAATAAAATAGATAAACCTTTGGCTAACCTAACCAGAAGTAGAAGAGTTAAATCCCTCATTTCATCAATCAGAAATGATAAAGGCCAAATAACAACACACTACTCAGAAATTCAGCAAATCCTTAATGAATACTACATAAAACTCTACTCTCAGAAGTATGAAAATCTGAAGGAAATAGATCAATACTTAGAAACATGTCATCCTCTCAGACTTAGCCAGAAAGAAGTGGAAATGTTGAACAAGCCTATAACAAGCTCTGAAATAGCATCAACTATAAGAAATCTCTCCAAAAAGAAAAACCTGGGACCAGATGGCTTCACATCAGAATTCTTCCAAACCTTTAAAGAGGAACTAGTACCTATATTACTTACTCTTTTCCAAAACATAGAGAAAAAAGGAATACTTTCCAACTCATTCTATGAAGCAAATATCACCCTGATACCCAAACCAGGAAAAGACCCAACAAGAAAAGAAAAATATAGACAATATCTCTAATGAATATTGATGCAAAAATATTCAATAAGATCCTAGCAAACAGAATCCAACAACACATCAAACAAATTATACACCACGACTAGGTGGGTTTCATCCCAGGGTCCCAAGGATGGTTCAATATACGTAAATCCAAAAATATAATACATCACACACACAAACTAAAAAACAAAGACCATATGATCCTCTCAGTTGATGCATAAAAAGCTTTTGACAATATCCAGCATTCTTTCTTGATCAGAATGCTTAAGAAAATAGGTATAGAAGGAACATGTCTTAAACTGATAGAGTCCATCTACAGCAAACCCACAGCCAATATCATAGTGAGTGGAATAAAATTGAAATCATTTCCACTCAGATCAGAAACCAGGCAAGGATGCCCACTGTCTCCACTGCTTTTTGACACTGTAATGGAAATCTTAGCCGCTGCAATCAGGCAAGAGAAGGCAATCAAGGGGATCCAAATAGGACCAGAGGAGATTAAATTGTCACTCTTTGCAAACGATATGATTATATATCTGGAAAACCCCAGGAAATCAACTACAAAACTCCTAGAAGTGATCAAGGAATATAGTAACGTCTCAGGATACAAAATTAACACTCATAAATCTGTAGCCTTTATGTACACAACAATAGTCAAGGGGAAAAAACAATCCATGATTCTATTCTTTTTACAATAGTGCCAAATAAAATGAAGTATCTGGGAGTGTATCTAACTAAGGACGTGAAAGATCTCTTTGAAGAGAACTATGAAACTCTGAGAAAAGAAATAGCTGAAGATGTTAACAAATGGGAAAATATACCATGCTCATGGCTGGGAAGAATCAACATTGTTAAAATGTCTATACTACCTAAAGCTATCTACAGATTTAATGTGATCCCTACTAAAGCACCTCTGTCATACTTTAAAGACCTGGAAAAATTAGTACTTCATTTTATATGGAAACAGAAAAAAACCTCAAATAGCCAAGACATTACTCAGAAATAAAAATAAAACAGGAGGAATCACGCTTCCAGACTTCAGACTATACTATAAATTGATAGTGATCAAAACAGCATGGTACTGGCATAAAAACAGAGAGGTAGATGTATGGAATAGAATTAAAGACCAAGAGGTGAACCCAGGCACTTATCATCATTTGATTTTTGATAAGCCTATTACAAATATAAATTGGGGGAAAGATTCCCTGTTCAATAAATAGTGCTGGGTGAATTAGCTGGCGTCCTGTAAAAGACTGAAACTGAACCCAAACCTTTCTCCTCTAACAAAAATCGACTCTCACTGGTTAAAGGACTTAAGACATGAAACTATAAAAATTCTTAGAGAGAGTGCAGGGTAAATGCTTGAAAAAATTGGCCTAGGAGAATACTTTATGAGGAGGACACCCCAGGCAATGGAAGCAACATCAAAAATACATTACCGGGATCTGATCAAATTAAAAAGCTTCTGCACTGCCAACACAGTGCAGAACACACTAAGTAAAGCAAATAGACAACCCTCAGAATGGGAGAGGATTTTTGCAAGTTATATTTCTGACAAAGGTCTAATAACCAGAATCCACAGAGAACTCAAACTTATTACTAAGAAAAAAAACAAGTGATCCCATTTCATTGTGGGCAAGAGACATGAACAGAAGCTTCTCTGAAGACAGGTGCATGGTCTACAGACATATGAAAAAATGCTCATCATCTTTAATCATCAGAGAAGTGCAAACCAAAACTACTCTGAGACACCATCTAACTCTAGTAAGAGTAGCCCACATCACAAAATCCCAAAACTACAGATGTTGGCTTGGATGTGGAGAAAAGGTAACACTTCTGCACTGCTAGTGGGAATGCAAGCTTGTACATTCCTTTTGGAAGGACTTTTGGAGAATACTCAGGGATCTAAATGTAGACCTGCTGTTTGATCCTGCAATTCCTCTTCTAGGTGTATATCCAAAGGACTAAAAATCATTTGGCAATAAAGACATTTGCACCAGATTGTTCATTGCAGCTCAATTCATAATTGCCAAGTCAAGAAAGTAGCCCAAGTGCCCATCAACCCATGAATGGATTAATAAATTGTGGTATATGTATACTATGGAATACTATGCGGCATTAAAAAATGGAAACTTTACCTCTTTTATGTTTACATGAATGGAGTTGAAAAATATTCTTCTTAGCAAAGTATTTCAGGAATGGAAAAAAATATATCCAATGTACTCGGTATTAATGTGAAACCAATTTAGAATCACTCACACTTGCATATGAACAATGAAACACAACTATAGCCTAGAATGAAGGAGGAAAGGCGAGGGAGTGGGGAGGGGAAGGGGGTGGGTTGATAGCGGGTGGGTTAGTAGGGGGCCCACACCTATGGAGCACAAATCAAGTACAAGTTGGATCTATCAGGTGTAGAACACAAATGTCTTAATGCTGTTATTGGGTAAATGAGGTAAAAGCTATGTTGATTAGTAGAAGGTAAGCACTCCAATTTGTACAAATAATCAACACATTGAATCCCATAATGGCATAAATGTATTTATGATCTATGTTCAAATGATTTAATAAATAAATAAAGCAAGTCCTTAGCACCCTTGAGCTAAAACATAAAAATAGCATTTAGCTCCAATGTTTACATCTACACTGGCTCTGGAGAGGATATTTGTGAGCCAAATCAGAGCAGCAGTGCTCAGTGAGAGGACCAGCACAATTAGCCTCCTGTCCCTTTTTCATGGGTTTCCACTTTCCCATTATCCAACCAGAATCCATTTTTCCTCCTCCCTAGAGAAGAAGTGGATGATGAACATTTCAACAAAGACTTTTCACATTTTCACTGTTTTTTTTTAAACATTCAGATTGCACCTAAATACATTCCCCAAATTATATAATGTCATCTGTATCTAGTCATCTGATAAAAAAAAACTTTTCATTTCTAATCTGCTCCTATGTCTCTTTCCCTTAAGAGGATACCTGCTTTGTAAAACACCCATAGACAACCTGGTCAATGGAACTCCCCTCCTTCTAAAATTAAGTTTTCCCAATTATCAATTTTACATAAATCTATGTTTGCCTACTCACTGGTGCCCGATAAATACATACATTTTTAAAAATACAAGAATAAACAAAATGAAGAAAATCAGACTGATGAGTGTGTATTTAGAAAATTTATTAAAATGCTAAGACTGAATAACTGTAGTTCATGCTTTGACCTTGTACTCATTGACTTTGTCTTAGAACTTTGCAGGATTTTATAATCTTTCACTCACCTGCTATTTCAACAAACATGTATTAAGCATGCAGCTTTTAACAGACCCTGTGACAATGCCCAAGAACACAAAGATGAAGGCAAAAAGTTGAAGGAACAAAGTTCCTGACTTCCCTGTTGACAATTTATGGATGGTGGGAGGTAGGGACACAATGTTGGAAAAGAGATGTAAATACTATTGCATTGTGGGAAATGCTCTAAAGAATGATCTGTCAGAAGTTATAGGAGGATGATAAAGAATGAAGCATTTCACATTCCCTTGGGAGGCCAAAGAGAGCCCTTATAGAGAAAGGTAACCAGGGACTAAAGGATGAATAATGTTTCAAGGGACAATGAAAGGCACTCCAGTTGTGGAGGACCCCACAGACAAAGGAATGGCACCTTGAGAAGACAAAGATACTATACTTTAGAATGACTTAAGCATAATGCATGAAGGGAAAGAGCAAGGGAAAAAATACAGAATAGGTTTGAAGCAGATCAGAGACACCATCAGAAGTTAGAACCTAATGGAGAGTTCTGAAAAGGGTGAAATGGCATTGGGTGAGTTGGATGTGGTACAGACATGAGTGGGCACCAGGTCCTCCTAAGAAAAGAGATCAATTTACAAAGGAATGAGTGAAGGCTTATGAGAGTCATCAATTGGGCTTCTGGTAGCTTGGAGGAGAGGTTTTGAGGCAAAGACGGTGTAAAATCAGACCATGGAAATGAAAGAAAAATTGAAGAGGACTGGAGCCCTGAGACCCTGGAAGTCATGAAGAGAAGCCTCAGCTAAGGACGAAAATGGAGGAGGCCCTGGAGCCAAGGACCAAAACAAGTTTGTTTCCTTCTTTAAGAACTCACCTTTGAAGGTATCTCAGCCAAGGCAAGATCATGACCCTGCCTTGCAGTGCTGTCCAGCACTTGGAACTTTATATAAAACATGAAAGAGATGGTCAGAAACTAGAAGCTCTTGTTAAGAATCTCTATGGATCCAAGAGCCCAGAAAAGCCTTCCTGCCCATGCTTACTCCCATGGCACAGCATTGCTCCTCCCAAGGACTCTGAGTCAATAACGTGCTTTTCACAGGTTGCCTTCCTCTGTGGGCATCGGCCATTCACTGTCACCAAGCACTTACTGAATGCTGGATTCTGGGCATGCCAAGGTGAATAAAACAGTCCCAGCCTTCAGAGAAGGGATACATAAAAGAATGTTATTATAGTGTAATGCAATGAAAGGGATGTACAAAGTATAGTAAGGACAAAGGAACAGAGAGATTTTCCTCCTCCTTTGGACTAGAAGATACATTTGAATGAGACTTGAAATATGGTAGGACTTTAAGAGAAACAGATCAATAGAAAACTGCAAGCATATTTGTAATACTGAAACATTGAGTGGGAACAATGAATTTGAACAAGGTGAGGCTTGTCGGAAAGAGAAAGACCAAATCATAAAGTTCTCATATGCCATGCCAAAAGACTCAGGTCTAATTCTATAGTCAAAGGAAAAGTTTCTATCTTTCATCTTACCACAACTGGTAGATTGGCAGTTTTGAATAGATGGAAGCCTTATCTATTTCATCTACTTTTTCCCCAAAGCACCTGCTTTATCTCTTTCTCACTTTCTCTTCTCTTTATCCTTTCTCTCTCACTTTCTTTCTATCTCTATCTCATTTTCAAATGCTATCGGAAGAACAAAATAATAAATAAATACATCAATGTTAATTTTCAGACTAGTGTCATGTAGAAAAATATGTTTTCAACGTTTTATAAAATAAATGGTCAAATACAGACCTCTTTAAGTCTGAATCTTGTTTTGAATTTAATTTCTCAGTTCAATTGTCACCTCCTCACTGACCCCTAACCACCAAAAATAACCCCTGCTTCTATTCAGGATACTCACTGGGAATTTGTCATTGCCTTCATAGAATTCAGTAGCTTCTGACATTATCTGGTTTATTTATTTACTTTTCTCTTCTCTCTCAACCCATTAGAATGGTGACCACAACTGTTTACTATTCTCAGGACCTAGAAAAGTTCTTGGCATGTGAAGAGTAGTTAATGAATATTTAATGGCTTTTTAAGAGTTTGGAAGCACCTTCAGTCTGCAGCAATGCTTCCAATGAAACAAACTCATGGACAAGCACTTGGTAATATCAAAGAACTTATTTTATTTGCAGAAAAATTACTTCCACTGAATTTCTCAAGCTGAAGATAAGACAGCATCTGCTTTCCCAACCCCTTTAGCTTTGTAAACTAAACATCATTCGAGGGGAGCTGCAGCTTTGGCTCTTTGTTGAAACTGTCAGGACACTAGATTTTTGCCAAGTATTTAGCAAGTTTCATTCATTCACTAACTTCAGGATGCCTAGTAAGTGCTGGCCTCTGAAACATGCAGGGAACAAACACAAGTAAGTAGCCACTAAATAAGAACAAAATGTACAAGTGCCAAGGGGTATTGGAGATGGAGAAAGTCATGTCCAACCACTAAGAGGAAGACTTAAGGAGGTGGCATTCAAGCTTGGCAATGTAGGATAAGAACGATTTTAGCAGCTACAGATTCAGCCATGCTTTCCTTAAATGAGCATATATTAACATCTTTCTATATGTCAGATATTGGTTAGATCCTGAAAATGAACAAACTTTAATGAACACAGTTATCCTCAATCAGCTCAAGTTTGATGATGTTATGCTCCCACTCCATCTTGCTGGGGGCCTTTCACCACTTCCCCTTTAAGACAGGAAGCTCAGCTGAAAGAGTTCAGTAATAACTGCAAAACCCCAGCTTCACCTTGTAAGGACTCTCCTTAACAGATGTTGACTCTTGTCAAATTCAGCTTTCATTAAGGATTCCCCTCCCCTACAGAAACCCCCTTATATAAGGTTTCCACCCCTGCTTCTAGGAGTGGAGAGACTTTGAGGCATGAGCCTGCTCTCAGCCTGGCCAATCAGTAAAGGACCCTTTCTTAATTTGGACTCGGTGTGCTGTCATTTCTCTATTCTACTCACTTTGGGTATAACAATGAAAGAAAAATAAAAAGAACAGTTAACTAGAATAAGATCAAAGCTAAGGTAATGAGAAACAGTGCATCATGGAAGCATGAAAAAGAGGTCATGGGCAGGTGGTGCCTGATTAAAAAAAGAGGGGGGACTTTCCACATGACTCTGCAAGGATGAGGAGTTCACTTAGCAGAGAAGAGAAAATGAGACTTCAAGCAGAATGCAAAGCCTGCATCCAGAGCAGTGATGTGCCTCTGTGCATTTATGGTCCTGCAGAGAGCCCAGATTATATGGAATCGAATTTACAAGAAGAATTCCACAGAGGAAGGCTGGAGAGGTAAGCGGGACAGATCATGAAGGATTTTTATGTTGTACAATAGTCCCCGTTTATTCCTGGTGTGGCATTGTATGGTTTCAGTTACCAACAGTCAACCAAGGTTCAAAAGTAGGTGTATATGGTAAAATAAGATATTTTGAAAGAAAGAAAGAAAATACATTTACGTGGCTTTTATTTCCCTGTTGTTTTAATTGTCCTATTTATTAGTTATTGCTGTTAATTACATAGTGCGCCTAATCATAAACTTTATCATACACATATGTGTATAGAAAGAAAACATAGTATATCTAGGGTTTTGTCTATGTGCAGTTTTATCCATCCACTGGGTATTCATATCCCCCCACAGATAAGATAGACTGTTATATTATGGAATGTGTAGAGAGAACAGTAATAACAAAATTACAGAATCAAAAGGAGTCCAAGAGCCTTTAGGAGGAATAGCGGACCCAGCCTAATGGAAGCAGTCAGCAGTTGCAGGGGGAAGATGCACCTGGATGGAAGACTGAGACTGGATTCTGCAGGATACCAAATGACAGAGTATATAGATCTTCTTCTCTACACAATTTCAGGGAAGCTACTGCAGGGGTTTTCAGCTTCCTGTTTGCCCCTATAGCTGAACAATAGCACATGCTTGATTTGTTAATGACATTGAACATCTGAATCATTTTGCTTTAGATATCAATCTGAGAAAAAGCATAGTTATGATATCATTATGCCATTTATTTTCCCATTGAAATTATTGTGTCAGAATATTTTTTCCAAGGATAGACTATGAAATCAAAAGGTTTGAACAGTTTTATAGCTCTACTCACATATGACTATCTTGTGCTCCAGATAAGTAAAAACATTTTTTTTACATTTAGCAATGTTAAGGTGAAACAGAAGCAAGCCTAACTCCATTTTGATATAATTCCTTTTCCTGAGAATCAGTGGAAAGGCAAAACAGGCCTCAGTCAATTCTGTTATTTTGTTGCATTTAAAAAAAACTGGTTCTGCTTTCCTCCCTACCCACTCCATGGTACTTTAAGTGTACCTAGTTAGAACTGTTAGAATTATTAGTATTGTGTAGAAAATCACTACCTTTGTGACAACAACCTTCATGATTATGTTAAGGTGGTCTTCATGCCCTCTATGTATTTTATGGAAATGTTAAAAGAGCAAGTTTGACTCCACTTTACTGTTTATTCCTTTTCTATTATATCCCATTACCTTAGAAACTGATTCCTCATATTTGCCCTCACATTGTATGACTGCGAATGCATTCAACTAAAATTGTTAGTGATTTAAGTTACTGGCTGCACTCATTATCACATCCTTAGTGATTATTGCTTTTTTTGATCATGCTGTTTACAACCCTCACCTGCAAGCCCCCTCCCTACACTACCTTAGGACATTGTAGATTGTATTTGTTTTGTAAAAAGAATCACTAAGTGTTCTCATGATCATAGCATTGTAACTAAGCCACCTTATCCTCATGATTTCTCCTAACTGCTGTTTTCTATGCTTGCTTGCCCCCTGGAAAAATTTTGCCTTATAAAATTCAGAGCCTCGGTCAACTCAGGGCTGCACTCAGAAACCCCATGTTGGGACACTGAGGCAGTCACCGGCCAGCTCTTCAATAAAAGAACTCTTCTTTAATTTGACTTGTCTGGTGGTGTGGTCTTTGATGGGCATAACAGAAAAAATGTACTTATTTTTCTATATCTTGGTCAAAATTGAGATTTACCATTTATTTTATTAAATTAAAATACCTACTTTAACAATATTTTAGCTCATGTTCACATATTGATGGTAAAAGAGTATATTTGTCTGTTGGAATATTTTTTCCAAGGATAGAATATGAAATCAAGAGATGCAGAGCATGATGACAGATGGGATGGATGTTTAGCCCAATGCTCCTTCACCATCAGGTGAGAGTGAGAGGGCTAGATCTTTCCCCCTGTGGAGTGCTGGTGTAGACAGGCAGCTAGGGGTGTGCAGCAAAATGGTGGATTTCTGGACTTGAAGTGTAACCTGGAGCTGCAGAGTCTGCTAGAGAAATTTCTGTCCCACAGTGGAAGTGGTGCCAGGGGCCAGCAGCCAGCATCTGAAGGTGGCAGGAACCAACCCCTCCCCCAAGGAGGACTGCAGTTCCAAGTTCGTGGGGAAACTAGGTGTTTTGTGGAAAGTTCAGTGAAGTGTGGACTTCTGAGCAGAATTTGGAGACCAGAAAGGGGTGCCATTTGGGTGTCAGGGAGCTACGCAGCCCAATAGAAAATTAAGGGGAAAGGATCCAGCCAAGGAAACAGACACATTTTGAAATGTCTTAAGTGGCCACTGCCACGTGCACCTTTTTCAGAACAGCAGGTGTGAATGAATGGACTGGATCATTCCTGGCAGAGAATATTGGTGTAGACTGGCAGTTCGTGGTGTGCAGTGAACTGGTGGACTGCTGGACTCAAAAGTATAATCCTGAGCCATGGATTCTGACAGAAAAGTCTCAGCACCACTGAGAGGAGGACGCAGGCGGCAACAAGCCCCTCCCCCAAGGAAGATTGCAAGTCCCAATTCTCCGGGAAACTAGGAGCTGAGTGGAAAAGTTGGTGAAGCGTGGACTCCTGCCCCAAATTTAGAGGTCAGATAGGGGTGCCATCTGGAGCAGAACAGTCGAAGTTAGGCAGACAGTCAGGAAACAGAAATATTTAGGAACTTCAGAAATGGCAACTGCCACAGGCACCTCCTCCTATGGGCCAGGTACAGGTACAATAGTAACTGTGGTAACAGCATAAACTGTGAATCAGGTACAAGCCTCGAAACCACTCACAGCGCCACCTGGTGTCCAGATAGTATATTGGAATATAAATATATTCCAACTAAAGTTGACCGCTACATCATACATATAGTCGTATGTGTGTGTGTGTGTGTATATATATATATATATATATATATATATATATATATATATATATATATATATATATAAAAGAATAATGTTTTGTGGTTGGTGCCTTTTTTATTCTTCTCTTTTTTCACCCTTTTCTTGTAAAGTTATTAAATTTATTTTTTTATTAATACTATTTTTTTCTCTCCCTCTTCCCTTCTTATGTTTGCTGAGAGTGCTTACATTAGAATTTTAGAGTTTTTTAAATTATTTTATGATTATCATCATTTTTGTTATTGTTGCTTTTTGCCTGTATGTTTGTTTCTGATTGTTCATGCATCTGTGTGCTTGTGCGTCTGCTAGCTTTTTTCTCTGTGTATTTGCCCGTTTGGTTTCAACATGTTTTATGTTTTGCTAAATCCTTGGGTTGGCTACTTTCCCTAACTCCAATTTTCACATTCAACAAGAACAAAGGGGAATAGGGGATGACAGAAGACTGGAACCAGCTTTCAACAGAAGCTTCAGCCCAAAGGGAGAGATAACAGCCAGAAAGAACCCAACAAAGATGAAGGAGGGGAGCCGAGCTGGGAGAAAAGATAGATAATCACATGTCTTCCCCACTGAGGCACGCCTCAACTCCAAGGAAACATATTTCAGGTACAGATCTCATCCCAAAGAAGACATGTGTCTGTCCCCTCCCCTAAGAGAGTTACCTGCTTACTGTGTGATCTCTACTAGTGAATGATGAACTGAGGTTCTCCTCTCTCACCCCACTGGAGAGAATTGCTGGAAGTTGGGAGTCCTTCTCCAGAGAGCCCTTGCTGTGAGCCCAGGAATTCCCTTGTCTGGCAGGAAGTTTGAACAAATATTTTCCTTGGCACCTTGAACTTCCAGTCTACCCTTTTCCCTGGCCTGGCAATCTAGAAGTCCAACCCCTGCAAAGACCAGAATCTCCCCTGCACTTCTTGGCTAGGACTGGGAATTGCATAGAAGGAGGCAGTACAGCTGTGCTGTATCTGTGAATTGAGTAACAGTACAGAAAGATATGGGGGGCAGAGACAAGATAGCTGATGGAAGCCAGCTTTCCACAGAGGCTCCCATCCAGAAGGACAGTTAAAGAACAGAAATTTAGCAAGTAATCTGGCATATTAGAGCTGAACCAAGAGAGAAGGTTGAAGAACGCACATCAACCATGCTGAGGCAAGCGGAAACCCCAAGGATACAAACAAAAGGTACAAAATCCATCACCAAGCGGACAGGAGTCCCTTCCCCCATGAGAATGGCTCAGAGTACCCCATAAACAAATGAGTAGAATTCAAAAGTTCTCCCATTATATTCCACAGGAGAGACCCTCTAAAAACTGGACCTACTTCCCCTACTAGGGTGCCTTGGTGCTCTTATGCCAGGCATAGAACTGTATAAAACTGTACATATTCTCTACCTGAAATTCTGAGCTCATAGCACTCCCCTCCACTCTCACACTGAGGTTTGGAAACCCATCCCCCAGGAGTCCAGATTCATGGGTATTTTCTTGAGAGGTGTGGACAGGGCATGGACTGCTGCTAGTCAGTGCTGATTCTGTGGCATGGAATTGAGGAGAGGATGGTTGGCTGAGAGGAAACCACATAGGAGCAGCAGTGCCCCAAGGCACAGAGTAACAGTCATTTTTGGCAACAATAGGGCTCACCCCTGGATATTATGGAGTCATAGCCCCTGTCTCTCTGGGCAACCAGAGGAGGCCGGGCATCTTCTCAGGTGGCAACCACTGGTGGAATAGATCTGGGACAGAAACGCAGGCCCCATGAGTAAAGGGTTTGCCTGAGGTGCTAACAGCCTGGGTGGAGTGCAGGGACTAGGAAATGGCACGCGCAGAGCCGGCAGATTCCTAGGGCAGGGATGACCCAAAGGACAGCTTTCCTAAGCCTAAGATGCACCTCGCCCTCAGGGGATCATCAGCCTAGACAAAGGAGGGCAGGCAGAGGCTGGAACTAACAGGTAATTATGCTGCGAATACCAACTACAGCTGAGACCGGACAGGAGCACAGACAAGGCCTGAGGCACAGGTTCTGTGAACTCAAAAAGCTCTCTTCCACAGGGAAATTTAGCAGGGACAGAAACAAATTCTGCAAAGTTGTTCTCTTCTGTCAGTAACATCAGAGGCAGGACTGGAACTGAGTGAACAGCCCCAGCATCCATTAAGCACCTGAGGTTGTCAGGCCTCACCTCACCCTGCCGGATAGTGGCAGAGAGCAGTGGCATGGCTGAGGAGACATAGATCTTCTTGTGATTCAGGCAGATGCAAACCCTTGGAGTATCTGCCCATTGGAGGCAACTGGGTCACAGCCCTGCGGAGTTACCAGTGACTAGGTGTGACAGAGTTGCAAGATGGGAAAGGAGACATCAACCTTCCCAGACTAATCTATTTGCTAGGTGGGTCCTCCTAAACTCACAGAGCACCAGAAAAAGTCATATTGGAGTTGTCAGCAGACTCTTATGATCTATTTGCCAGAGACCTTTTAAACTCTCCCACCTGAGACAGGTGTTGAATGAGACAATTGATTTGGACCACTTGAACTGACCCAATCACCTGAGGACTATCCAAGTTGTACCCAGGGTGTGTGATTGTAGGAAGGTATGCTTTTCCTTTTCAATTGTTGCCTGTGGGGGAGGGATGACTTAATTGCTGGTATTTCTCCAAAGCTGAGACTTCAACAGAGTAACTGTTTCACTAGAGTCCGATAGAGACCAGCTGAAAACAAGACAGAGCCACTTAGACCCACCACACCAAGCAGGTCCCCAGTTTCTCAGGCCGCAGCACTGTACGGGTCCTCAGCAAAGTTCCTGGGGAAAAGGTACAGACACCAGTTCCAGCTTTTGGGCAAAGGGCTGGTTAATCACTACTCCTGGAGCCCTGAACCCAACTTTTCTTTATCCACTCATCTGGTTAAATGGTGTAAAATAATCATCAGGAGGAATCAGTGGGAAAACTGTGGTAACATGAATAACCAGAGTACATCAACCCCCCGAAGGAAAGATATGGCAGATGTAACTGAAGATTCCATTCATAAACAGATGGCCGAGATGGCAGAAATTGAATTCAGAATTTGAATTGCAAACAAGATTAATAGAATGGAGGAAAAGTTGGAATTAGAAATTCCAGAAGAAATTCAACCCCGCCTCGCCAGAAACAGCAAAAAAAAAAAAAGTTTAGAATTTAAAACCACCAAAGATTTGACACATTGAAGCAAGAACTTGCAGCCCTTAAAGATCTGAAAAATGCAGTAGAATCCCTCAGTAACAGAGTGGAGCAAGCAGAAGAAAGGATTTCTGACCTTGAAGACGAAGCTTTTGAACACTCCCAAACTCTCAAAGGGGAAGAGAAATGGAGAGCAAAAACGGATCATTCTCTCAGAGAGCTCTGAGATAATTCGAAAAGGCTAATATCCACCTCATTGGAATCGCTAAAAGCAATGAAGTGGCTTCACAAGGCCACTCTTCACAAGAGACTCTTTTCCATGAAATTATGAAACAGAATTTTTCAGACATGCCAAGAGATTCTAAAATTCAGATAGCAGTTTCAGAACCCCAGCATGACTCAACCCAAATAAGACATCCCCCAGGCACATCATAATTAACTTCACTAAAGTTCACATGTAGGAGAAAATTCTGAAAGTAGCCAGACATAAGAAAACCATAACCTACAAAGGAAGGAATATTAGAATGACTGCAGATATCTCTGCTAAAAACTTTCAAGCCAGAAGAGGGTGGTCATTGACTTTAATCTCGTAAAACAAAATAACTTTCAACCCAGGATCCTATATCCAGCTAAAATGAGTTTCATTTATGATAGAGAAATTAAATACTTTAATGACATTCATATGTTGAAGAAATCTGCCATAACCAAACCAGCTCTTCAGGATATTCTCAGACCTATCCTCCACAATGACCAGCAGAATTCTCCAACACAAAAGTAAACTCACTCAGAAACTTTTGATCAAACTCCAAATTCCACAGTGGCAAAAGGATTAAAAATGTCTACTGGACTTTCAAAAAACTCGATACTCAAAATTTTACCAGGCTTATCAATATTCTTCATTAATGTGAATAGCTTAAACTGTTCTCTAAAGAGGCATGGGTTGGGTGACTGGATACAAAGACTCAAGCCAGATATTGCTGAATACAAGGATCTCATCTTACATGAAAAGATAAATATAGACTCAGGGTGAAGGGATGGTCATCCATATTTCAGGCAAATGGAAATCAGAAAAAAGCAGGTGTGCAATTCTATTTGCAGATACAATAGGCTTTAAACTAACAAAAGTAAGAAAGGATGAGAATGGTCACTTCATATTTGTTAAGGGTAATACTCAATATGATGATATTTGATAATATTTCAATTATTAATATTTATCCACCCAACCAGAATGTGACTCAATTTATAAGAAAAACTCTAACAGACATGAGCAACTTGATTTCCTCCAGCTCCAGAATAGTCAGAGATTTAAACACTCCTTTGACAGTGTTAGGTAGATCCTCCAAAAGGAAGCTGAGCAAAGGTCAGGAGGGGCAAGATGGCCGACTGGAAACGGCTTCCAAAAGAACCTCCCATGCAAAAGGAAAGATAACGTCCAGAAACAGCCTAATGATGCTGAAGACTGGGAGCCCAGACGAGAGCAAAATGATAACTACAGGTCACCTCTGCTGAGACAAGCTGTGACTCCAAGAAACCAACCTTCAGGTACAAAATTAATCTGAAAGGAAAGTGTCCATCCCCTCCCCCAAGAAAGATGTGGGGTTATTTTTATTTTCTGTCTCCATTTTTTTTCTCTTCGTTTGCTCCTGCAGGTTTTCTACAGACAAGTGGTGAACTGTGGACCTCCTGTTTCATCCTACAGATGAGTGCTGTGGGAAGTGGGGACTACCTCCTCAGAGGGAGCCTGCTGTGACTAAGACCACTCTCTTGCGAGGCAGAAAAACAGACAAAAATCTTTCCCTCCTTTCTGAACTCCCCTACCTGACTAACCAGAAGCCTAACCCCTGCTGAGACTGAGGGAGGAGGTCCTTGAGCAGTGCCCTCACTCCCTGTCTACAGGAACAAGCACCCCCGCAAGAGAATTCAGGGGCTGAGCCTAGCCTCTCCTCACCCATCGCCTGGGACTCCTCTGGCAAGTGCACAGCCCGATGCCCTGCACCTGCCAGGCCTCTGCAAGCCCACCCGATGTCCTGCACCTGCCAGGGACTCTGCCAGCAACTGCATGGGCTTGGTCCCCGTGCCCACCATGCCTCTGCACACCCTGTCCAGGAACTCCAGGAGCCGTGCAACCTGCATCCTTCCTCCCGTACCCTCCCTGCATCTGTACCAGCCCTGCCAACTCCCCTGAGGAACAAAAAAGCAGACACAGCACTATATCCCAAGCATAAACAAATGGCTGAGATGTCAGAAATTGGATTCAGAATCTAGATAGCAAAAAAGATCAAATTAGAATTTCAAGCAGCAATCCAAAAGATGTCCCAAGAAACCAAAAAATTCAAACACAAAATGACCAAAGATTTTGACACATTGAGACAAGAAGTTGCAGCCCTCTAAGATATGAGAAATACAGTAGAATCCCTCAGTAACAGAATGAAGCAAGTAGAAGAAAGGATTTCTGACATTGAAGACAAAGCTTTTGAATGCTCCCAAACTTTCACAAAGGAAGACAAATGGAGGACAAAAACTAATAACTCTCTCAGAGAGCTCTGGGATAATTCAAAGAAAATCAATATTTGACTTATACAGATCCCCGCAAGTGATGAAGTGGCTTCATAAGCACAGAGTCTCTTCTTCATCAGATTATGAAAGAGAACTTTCAAGACATGTCAAGAGATTCTGAAATTCAGATAGCAGACAGTTTCAGACCTCCAGTACGACACCTGAATAAGACATCCCCCAGACACATATTAATCAATTTCACTAAAGTTAATATGAAGAAAATTCTGAAAGCAGCCAGACATAAGAAAACAATAACCTAGAAGGGGAAGAATAATAGAATAACTGCAGATCTCTCTGCTGAAACCTTTCAAGCTACAAGAGGATGGTCATTGACTTTTAATCTCCTAAAACAAAATAACTTTCAACCCAGGATCCTCCACCCAGCTAAACTGAGTTTCATTTATGATGGAGAAATTAAATACTTTAATGACATTCACATGTTGAAGAAATTTGCTATAACTAAACCAAGCTCTGTAGAATATTCTCAGACCTATCCTCCATAATGAACAGCGTAATCTTCCACCACAAAAGTAAATTCACCCAGAAACTTTGGATCAAATTCCAACTTCCACAGTCATAAAAGGATTAAAAATGTCCACAGGACGTTCGAAAGTCTTATCAACATTCCAATTACTGTGAATGGTTTAAATTGTCCTCTAAAAAGACACAGGTTGGCTGACTGGATATAAAAACTCAGCCCAGATATCTGCTGCATACAAGAATATCATCTTACCTTAAAAGATAAATATAAACTCAAGGTGAAGGGATAGTCATCTATATTCCAGACAAAGGAAAAGCAGAAAAAAGCAGGTGTTGCAATCCTATTTGCAGACACACTAGGCTTTAAACCAACCAAAATAAGGAAGAATAAGGATGGACACTTCAAATTATTTAAAGGTAATATGCAATGTGATGAGATTTCAATTATTAATATTTATGTACCCAAACAGAATGCACCTCAATTTATAAGAGAAATTCTAACAGACATGAGCAGCTTGATTTCCTTCAGTTCCATTATAGTTGGAGATGTTAACACCCCTTTAGCAGTGTTGGCTAAATCATCCAAAAACAAGCTAAGCAAAGAAATTTTAGATTTAAACTCAACCATTCAACATCATGATTTAACAGACATCTACAGAACATTTCATCCCAACAAAACTGAATACACATTCTACACATCAGCCCATGGAACATACTCCAAAATCAATCACATCCTAGGTCACAAGTCTAACCGCAGCAAATTTTAAAAAATAAAAATTATCTCTTGGATCTTTTCAGCCCATCGTGGAATAAAAGTTGAACTCAATTACAACAGGAATCTGCAAACTCATACAAAAACCTGGAAGTTAAACAACCTTATGCTGAAGGGGTCATAGACGAGACTAAGAAGGAAATCACCAAATTTTTGGAACAAAACAACAAAGAAGACACGAATTATCAGAACCTCTGCGATACTGCAAAGGCAGTCCTAAGAGGGAAATGTATAGCACTATAAGCCTTCCTAAAGAAAACGGAAAGAGAGGAAGGTAACAACTTAATGGGACATCTCAAGCAACTAGAGAAGGAAGACCATTCCAACCCCAACCCAACAGAAGAAAAGAAATAACCAAAATTAGAGCTGAATTAAATGAAATTGAAAACAAAAGAATTATACAACAGATCAATAAATCCAAAAGCTGTTTTTTTGAAAAGATCAATAAAATAGATAAACCTTTGGCCAACCTAACAAGAAAAAAAAGAGTAAAATCTCTAATTTCATCAATCAGAAATGGTAATGATGAAATAACAACAGACCCCCTCAGAAATTCAAAAAATCCTTAACGAATACTACAAGAAACTCTACTCTCACAAATATGAAAA
This sequence comes from Nycticebus coucang, assembly GCF_027406575.1. Taxonomy (NCBI): domain Eukaryota; kingdom Metazoa; phylum Chordata; class Mammalia; order Primates; family Lorisidae; genus Nycticebus; species Nycticebus coucang. The sequence continues at coordinate 76,610,554 of NC_069793.1, forward strand.
TCTGAAAGAAATCGACCAATACCTGGAAGCACGCCACCTACCTAGACTTAGCCAGAACGAAGTGGAAATGTTGAACAGGCTTATATCAAGTTCTGAAATAGCATCAGCTATACAAAATCTTCCTAAAAAGAAAAGCCCGGGACCAGATGGCTTCATGCCAGAATTCTACCAAGCCTTTAAAGAAGAACTAGTGCCTATATTACTAAAACTCTTCCAAAATATAGAAAAAGAAGGAATACTACCCAAAACATTCTATGAAGCAAACATCACCTTGATCCCGAAACCACAGAATGATCCAACAAGAAAAAAAAATTATAGACCTATATTACTAATAAATATTGATGGAAAATATTTAATAAGATCCTAACAAACAGAATCCAATAACACATCAAAAAAATTATACACAATGACCAACTGGGATTTATCCCTGGGTCTCAAGACTGATTCAATATGTGTAAAACTATAAATGTAATTCAGCACATAAAAAAAAACTAATAAATAAAGACCATATGAATCTCTCAATTGATGCAGAAAAAGATTTTGATATGATCCAACATCCCTTCATGATCAGAACACTTAAGAAAATAGGTATAGAAGGGACGTTTCTTTTTTTTTTTTTTTGTGATTTTTGGCTGGGTCTGGGTTTGAACCCACCACCTCTGGCATATGGGACCAGCGCCCTACTCCTTGAGCCACAGGCGCCTCCCAGAAGGGACATTTCTTAAACTAATACAGGCAATCTACAGCAAACCCACAGGCAAGATCGTATTCAACAGACTAAAATTGAGATCATTTCCACGTAGATCAGGAACCAGGAAAGGTTGTCCATTGTCTCTATTGCTCCTTAACATTATAATGGAAGTTTTACCCATTCCAATTAGGTAAGAAAAGGTGCTCAAAAGTATCCACATAGGGTCAGAAGAGATCAAACGTTCACTCTTCACAGATGATATGATTGTATATCTGGAAAACACCATGGATTCTACTACAAATTTTAGAAGTGATCAAGGAATTCAGCAATGTCTCAGGCTACAAAATAAACACCCATACATATGTAACCCTTATATATACCAACAATAGCCAAGCCAAAAAAACAGTCAAGGACTCTATTCATTTCACAGTAGTGCCAAAGAAGATGAAATATTTGGGAGTTTACCTAACAAAAGACGTGAAACATGTCTATAAAGAGAACTATGAAACTCTAAGAAAAGAAATAGCTGAAAATGTTAAAAAAATAAAATGGAAAAACATACCATGCTCATGGCTGGGAAGAATCAACATTGTTAAAATATCTATACTACTCAAAGCAATACATAATTTTAATGCAATTCCTATTAAAGCTCCATTGTCATATTTTAAAGATCTCAAAAAAATAATACCTCATTTTATATGGAATCAGAAAATACCTAGAATACCCAAGACATTACTCAGAAATAAAAACAAAGCAGGAGGAATCACACTACCAGAACTTAGACAATACTATAAAGTGATAGTGATCAAAACAGCATAATACTGGCACAAAGACAGAGAGGTAGATGTCTGAGACAGAATAGAGAACCAAAAGATGAATCCAACTACTTACCATTATCTGATCTTTGACAAGCCAAATAAAAATACTCAGTGGGGAAAGGATTCCCTATTTAACAAAAGGTGCTGGGTGAACTGGCTGGTGACCTGTAGAAGACTGAAACTGGACCCACACCTTTCACAATTAACTAAGATAGACTCTAGCTGGATTAAAGATTTAAACTTAAGGCATGAAACTCTAAAAATACTAGAAGAAAGTGCAGGGAAAACTCTTGAAGGAATGGGCCTGGCTGAATATTTTATGAGGAGGACTCCCCAGGCAATTAAAGCAATATCAAAAATACACTACACAGCCAAGAACATAAGTATAGCAAGTAGACAGTCCTCACAATGGGAGAAAATATTTGCAAGCTATACCTCTGACAAAGGTTTAATTACCAGACTCCACAGAGAACTCAAACATATTAGCAAGGAAAGAACAAGTGATCCCATCTCAGGGTGGGCAAAGGACTTCAAGAGAAACTTCTCTAAACAAGACAGGCACACAGCCTTTAGACACATGAAAAAATGCTCATTATCCTTAATCACCAGAGAAATGCAAATCAAAACTACTTTGAGATATTACCTAACTCCAGTAAGATTAGCCCAAATAACAAAATTCCAAAACCAGAGATGTTGGCGTGGATGTGGAGAAAAAGGAACACTTCTACACTGCTGGTGGGAATGTACACTAATACGTTACTTCTGGAAGGATGTTTGGAGAATACTCAGAGATCTAGAAATAGACCTACCATTCAATCCTATAATTTCTTTACTAGGTATACCCAGAAGACCAAAAATCACAATATAACAAAGACACCTGTACCAGAATGTTTATTGCAGCCCAGTTCATCATTGCTAAGTCATGGAAGAAGCCCAAGTGCCCATCAACCCACGAATGGATTAATAAATTGTGGTTTATGTACACCATGGAATATGATGCAGCCTTAAAGAAAGATGGAGACTTTACCTTTTTCATGTTTACATGGATGGCGCTGGAACATATTTTTCTTAGCAAAATATCTCAAGAATGGAAGAAAAAGTATCCAATGTA